>NW_026652100.1:0-33529 GCF_029873635.1 Malania oleifera
CCCTAAACCCTAAACCCTAAACCCTAGACCCCAAAACCAAAGACCCTAAACAGTAAACCCTAAAACTTAAACACCTAAACAAAAGACCCAAAACCCAAAACCCTAAACACTAAACCCTAAACCCAAACCCTAAGCCCAAAAACCTAAACCCTAAAACAAAAATACTATACCCGAGACCCTAAAAACCATAAACCACAAACCCTAAAACCTAAACCCTAAACCCAAAATCCTAAAAACTAAAAACATAAATCCTAAACCCCACAGCCCTAAATCCCAAACCCTACAGCCCTAAACCGTAAACCCTAAATCCTGAAACCTAAACCCTAAAACCTAAACACGTAAACCCCAAACCCCAAACCCTAAACCCTAAACCCTAAACCTTAAACTTTAAACCCTAAAACCTAAACCCTAGACCCTAAAAACCCGAAACACAAAACACTAACCCCAAACCCTAAACACTAAACCTGAAACCCTAAACCCGAAACCCTATAACCCTAAACCCTAAACCCCAAACCCTAGACCCCAAAACCAAAAACCCTAAACCCTAAACCCTAAACCCTAAACCTTAAATGCTAAAACCTAAAGCAAAAAACCTAAAACCTAAAAACTTAAACCCAAAACCCTAAACCCTAAACCCTAAACACTAAACCCTAACCCCAAATCCTAAACCCTAAAACCTAAACCCTAAACCAAAAAAATTAAACCCTAGACCCTAAAAACCCTAAACCCTAAACCCTAAAACCTAAACACCTAAACCCTAAACGCTAAACCCAAAACCGTAAACCCTAAACCCTAAACCCAAAAAAAAAAACCCTAAACCCTAACCGTGAACCCTAAACCCGAAACCCTAAACCCTAAACCCTAAAACCCTAAAACCTAAACCCTAAACCCAAAATCCAAAACCTTAAACCCTAAACCCTAAACCCTAATCCCTAAACCCTAAACCCTACACCTTAAAACCTAAACCCTAAAAGCTAAACATCCAAACCCTAATCTCTAAACCCTAAACCCTACACACTGAACCCTAAAGCCTAACTCTAAACCCTAAACCCAAAAAAACCTAAAACCCAAAACCCAAAACCCAAAACCCTAAATTCTAAACACTAAATCGTAAACCCTAAACCCTAAACCCTAAGTCCAAAACCCTAAACCCTAAACCCTAAACCCTAAACCCAAAACCCTAAAACCTAAACCATAGAACCTAAACACCTAAACCCTAAACCCAAAACACTAAACCCTAAACCAAAAATCCTAAACCCTAAACCCTAAACCCAAAACCCTAACCACAAACCCTAACCCCAGACCCTAAACGCAAAACCCGAAACCTTAAACCCTAAACCATACAACCCTAAACCCTAAACGCTAAACCCCAAAGCCAAAATCCCTAAACCCTAAATCCTAAAACCTAAACCCTAAACCCTAAACCCTAAAACCCTAAACCTTAAACCCTAAACCCAAAATCCAAAACCCTAAACATTAGACCTTAATCCCTAAACCCTAAACCCTAAAACCTAAACACCTAAACCCTTATCCCCAAACCCTAAACCCTACACACTGAACCTTAAAGCCTAACTCTAAACCCTAACGCCTCAACAAGTAACCCTAAACCCAAACCCAAAACCCAAAACCCTAAACCCTAGATTCTACGCACTAAACCGTAAACCCTAAACCCTAAACCCTAAACCCTAAATCCAAAACCCTAAACCCTAAACCCTAAACCCTAAAACCTAAACCATAAAACCTAAACACCTAAACCTCAAACCCTTAACATTAAACCCTAAACCCTAAATCCTAAATCCTAAACCCTAAAACCTAGACCCTAAAAACCCCAAACCCAAAACCCTAACCACAAACTTTAACCCCAAACCCTAAACCCAAAACCCAAAACCCAAAACCCGAAACCCTATAACCCTAAATCCTAAACGCTAAACCCCAAAACCAAAATCCCTAAATCCTCAACCCTAAACCCTAAGAACTAAACCCTAAACCCTAAACCCTAAACACCTAAACCCTAAACCCTAAACCCTAAACCCTAAAACTGAAACCCTAAACCCTAAACACCTAAACCCTAAACCCTAAACCCTAAATGCAAAACTTTAAAACCTAAACCCTAAAGACTAAACCATAAACCCTAAACCCTAACCCCAAACCCCAAACCCTAAACCCTAAACCCTAAACCCTAAACCCTAGACCCAAAAAACCCTAAACCATAAACCCTAAACCCTAACCCCAAACCCTAACCCCAAACCCTAAACCCTAAACCCTATAACCCTAAACCCAAAACCCTAACGCCTAAATCGTAAAATGTAAACCCTAAACCCTAAACCCAAAACCCTAAACCCAAAACTCAAAACCCAAAACACTAAACCCAAAGCCCAAAGCCCTAAGCCCTAAGCCCTAAACCTTAAACCTAAAACCCAAAACCCTAAACCCTAAGCCTTAATCCCTAATCCCTAAACCCTAAATATTAAAAACTAAACCATAGACCCTAAACCCTAAAACATAAACCCTAAAACCCAAACACCTAAACTTTAAACCCTAAACCCTAAACCCTAAACACTAAACCCTAACCCTAAAACTTAAATCCTAAACCCTAAAACCCTAAACCCTAAAACACTAAACCCTAAACCCTAAAACCCCAAACCCTAAACCCTAAAGCCAAAACCTTAAACCCTAAACCCTAAAAACCCTAAACCCTAAACCCTAAACCCTAACCCCAAACCCTAACCCCAAACCCTAAACCAAACCAAAACCCTTAACCCTGAACCCTAAACCCCATAACCCTAAGCCCTAAACCTTAAACCCTAAACCCTAATCCCTAAGCCCGAAACCCTAAACCTTAAACCCTAAACCCAAAACCCAAAACCCTAAACCCCAAACCCTAAACCATAAACACTAAACCATAAACCAAAAACCCAAAACCCTTAACCCTAAACCCTAAACCCTAAACTTTAAACCCTAAAACCTAAATGATTACGCGCTGAAACTGCGTAACTGGGCACTTTAATCCGGTCTTTACGGCTTATATTTTTAATTAAGTGTCTAAATTTGTCCAATATTTTAATAAAGTGCGAAATTATCATTCTTGAGTTTTATTGTGCAATTTATGAATTTTTGGTAATATTTTATAGCAGGAAAATTCCCAGGAACCAAAACCGATACCTGTTCGTATTTCGTGTATAACTTTCCGTCCAAACTCCGATCGAGACAATTCAAATTTCCAAAAAAAAAAGAAAGGATTATCTACAACTTTTGTGTTTCAAGTTTTGTGAGAAACCAGCTATAAAAGGGTCAAATGTTGTGATGAAAAGAGAATAAAAAATGAGAAAACAAAAAAAGGAAAAAAAAAATTGAAGTGGGTCGGGTCTTGATGTGACCTGGTAATGCAAATTGTGGGCTGGCAGTAGGCCCTGCCTAGGGAGCCAATTTGGTGTGTGTTTTTGGAGGGCAAAAAAAAAGGAAAAAGGAGAGCTAGGTAAAAAAAGAAAAGGCTAGGGTTTTAAATCTTTTTTTTTTTTTTGGGAAAAGAGGGTAGCAGCTAGGGGTTCTTTTGGGGAGTAGCAGTCGTGAAGCAAGAGGGGTATTTTTTTGGGGAGTTGCTCCGCTGCAGAGGAGAAAGGCAGCAGCTGTTGCTGCTGTGTGGAAGACCTACAACTATCTCTTCATCTCTCTCTCTCTCTCTCTCTCTCTCTCTCTCTTACTGTTTTGTTTTATTTTAATGTCATTTAAATACTTATTTGAAAGTTTATTTGTGTTGGTTTAATATTTGTTGGAACATTATTAAATGTAGGTTGTCTTTTTTTTTATTTTATTTAATGACATTGTTGAGTTAAATTTCATTTCAGTTATTTGTATTAGTTGCTTCAATTCTCTCTTTCTTTTGTTTTGAATCTTAAATGTTTGTTTGAATTAATATTTATTATTAAGGTCAGTTTGTTTCCTTATTTGAAATCTTTGTTGGAATGGAATTTTATTTGAGTTGTTCTTATAATTAAAGTTAGTTTGTTTCTCTTTTTATTTAAGGTCATTAAATATAGTTAAGTTATATTATGAGTTGAGTTTGCTTTTCTGCGTTTATTAAAAAAATTAATGCTCGATATAAATGCTTGTTCAAGTAGTGTGTTAAGGTATTTTGTTGTTGAATGACTTTTTGTTTAGACCCTTAGTTAGTTTGCTTGTTTGAAGTTTTTATAGTTTATTTGGATGGTTGAATGGATTGCACTAGGTTAGCTTAGTTAGTTTATGTGTTTAATTGCATGTTAGTTTTTATCCTGTTAATGCAAGTTATGTTCATGGTTTAGGTTTCGTGTCATTTTAATTTCATCACAAATTCTCCAAAAATTCAAAATTTAGAATCTAAACCATGTTCAGTAAAATTTGTTGTCTTATTATTTTTTCTCTTATTTCGCACTAATTTAGAACTAATCTGCATTCCCTGTGGAGATGATCTGACCTATTTACACTAATTATTATACGACGTAGCTCCTATACTTGGGATAGCCCTAGTGCTACTCATTTTTAGAATTGAGTCAAGTTTTTGGCGCCGTTGCCGGGGAGTGCCAGAATTAGTTTTAATCTAGTGTTTCTCCATTTATTTTGATTTCTCTCATAATTTAAAAACACAAAAAAATATATATAATATTTTCAAAAAAAAAAAAAAGAGCAAATTTTATTTTATTTTTTATCATGTTTAACTACTGCTATGTTGGTGACTGGCTGCTGTTTGGGTTGATGTTTGATGCCTTGGGTTAGAGATATTTCACATAGGTTATGCAAACTATCACCTAATACAGGCAGTAGGTTTCCTATTTCTGTTGTGAGTGAGGACACTAAAATTGATTTGAATGATCTTTTTGAAGAGAATTTTAAGGAAACCATGGTTGAACCTCCACCTGCACCTCGCACCTTGAAAGACTTTTTGCAGCCTACATGCACCACTACACCATCCTGTATTTCTTTGCCAAATAATGCACCGAATTTCACTATTAAGCATGATATGTTGTTAGTAATACCTCAGTTCCATGGGATGGATTCTGAGAGTCCTTACTAGCATCCAACCGATTTTGAGTTGGCATGTACTGCCTTCATTACTAGAGCAGGAACTGATGAATACATTAAGCTTCGTTTATTTCCTTTTTCTGCGAAGGATAAAGCAAAGATCTGGTTTAATTCTCTAAGACCTAACTCTATTTCTGATTAGACTGACATGCAACGTGAGTTCTTACATAATTTTTTTCCTTCTCAGAGAACTTAGTTCCTATAGGAGCAAATCAGTCAGTTTATGCAGATAGGCGATGAGACTTTCCAGTCTTGTTGGGAAAGGTTCAAAGAGTTGATTAATATTTGTCCGCATCATGGGTTTGAGTCTTGGAGGCTGGTAAATTATTTCTATACAGCCCTCACTCCTGATTGTAAGCAGTTTGTTCAGACTATGTGTAATGGGGAGTTCTTCAACAAGGAACCAGATGAGGCACTAGCATTCTTTGATTACTTAGCTGAAAGTGAACAACAGTGGAATACACGATCTGATCGGGTACCAATAGCAGTGCAACCTCTCAAGGCAATTGGTGGTGGAGGTAGATATGATGTAAAGGAGGAAACTGATATCCAGGCTCGTATTGCTGCATTAGCTAGGAGAGTAGAGGTTATGGAGTTAGAGAAAGTGAAAGTAGAGAAATCAGTTGAGGTGTGCTCTCTATGTGTCGACTCTAGCCATAAGGCCTAGGATTGTCTGATCATGACGGTAGTGCAGGAGAGTAGGTCTGATTAGATTCAGTCAGCAAATTAGGTTAATAGAGCTCCCAGTCAGCCCTTCTCAAACACTTACAATCCGGGATTGAGGAATCACCCAAATCTTTCATGGAGGAATGATCAAGCTACTCAATCTTCTTCACAGTTTCAGTAGCCTCCCCAGTCCTTTGCACCACAGTCTCAAAACCCATATCAGCCACATCCAATTTCTCAGAACTACTCACCTCTAGGGTTTCCATCTAATGTTGCACCTGTTCCACCAAAAAGGTCTCTTGAGGATACTCTTTAGAAATTCATGCAAATTCAGGCCACAACTAACAATGAACTATGAGGCGTAATTAATAAGATCAGTACACAGTTGAGTACTTTAGAGAAAGGGAAATTTCCACCGCAGCCTCAGCCTAATCCTTGGGTATATCGGCAGCAACAACAACTAGTGCATAATGTTTTAGGGGATTCTATTGAGACGGCATAGGCCGTCATTACTTTGAGAAGTGGGAAGGAAGTCCCCCGACCTGAGATATCTATTGAGAGGCAAACAGTTGCCTCGACACCAAAAGTTGCAATGGAGTCAGACGAGGCCCAAGAGAAACCAGAGGAAGTAAGCCAAGAATTGAAGAAGTCAGTTGATGTGGAGGCCGAGACAAGGAAGGAGTACCGACCTGTGGTACCCTATCCCCATAGGTTGGTAGCTAGTCAAAAGAACAAATATCATACTTAGATTCAGGAGATCTTTAAACAGGTGAAAATCAATATCCCACTTTTGGATGCCATTCAGCAGGTTCCTTCGTATGCGAAATTTTTAAAGGACTTGTGCACAGTGCAGAGGAAATTGAATGTAAAGAAGAAGGCTTTTTGAAAGAGCAAGTTAGTGCATTGATATTTAGTTAAACTCCTTAGAAACTCAGATATCCTGGTTCTCCCACCATCTCCATTATGATCGGTGAATCTCGCATTGGGAGAGCTCTACTTGATTTGGGGAGTAGTGTGAACTTGCTACCATTGTCGATATATGAGCAGTTGGGGTTAGGTGAGATAAAGAAGACCTCCATTGTGCTATAGTTGGTTGACAGATCAGTGAAGGTACCACAGGGCGTTATTGAGGATGTATTGGTTCAAGTCGACAAATTCTACTACCCGGTGGACTTTGTGGTTTTGGATATGCAGCAGCCTATCCCTACCATTTCCCAGGCACCTGTCATACTTGGACGCCCATTCCGTGCTACCTCCAATGCATTGATCAATTGTCGAAGTGGAGTGCTGAAGCTCATATTCGAGAATATGACATTGTGATGACTCCGAGTTATGTGCAATTGATGTGATAGATGATTTTGATATTTCAGAGTTGTTATCTGTGTTTGGCTCTGACAGTGCATTTGAGAATGACTCTCCTGAGCAGCCTGACGTTTTTTATGAGACAGTTCCTTTGTCTAAAGAGTTGACAGAATTTGAGGGGCAGTGCATGGAGATAGATGGTTCCCCTTAATTGTTAAATGCAGGTTATATGAGTAGTTGGCGTAAGCCAACTTTTGAAGCTCTTGACTTACCAGAAGTCATGAAGTCATCAGAAGAAAAAGTCCCTACACTTGAGTTGAAGCCACTACCTGAAGACTTGAAATATGTTTTTCTAGGCCCAGATGAGGACACATTCCCTGCGGTAATTTCTTCTCATCTTACTTTGAAGCAGGAAACTGAGTTTTTGCAGGTATTGAGGCAACATCGAGGAGCAATAGGATAGACTATTGCAAACATCAAAGGGATTGATCCTGCAATCTGTTCTCATAACATCTTTCTAGAAGGAGATGCAAGGCCAGTTTGTGATGCACAACGGAGATTGAATCCAACCATGAAAGAAGTGGTAAAGAAAGAAATGTTGAAACTACTAGCTGCTGACATCATCTATCCCATCTCCGACAGCAAGTGGGAAAGCCCAACACAGGTAGTACCAAAAAAATCTGGTTTGACTGTCATTGAGAATGCTAGTGGAGAGTTGATCCCATCTAGGAAAGTAACGGGTTGGTGAATGTGCATTGATTATCGTAAATTAAATTCGATTAGCCAAAAAGATCACTTCCCGTTACCTTTCCTAGATAAGATACTCGAAAAAGTAATTGGTAATGCTTTTTATTGTTTTCTGGATGGTTTTTCTGGGTATTATCAAATTTCTGTAGCACTGGAGTATCAAGAGAAGACCACCTTCACTTGCCCCTTTGGTACTTATGCTTTTCACAGGATGCCATTCAGATTATGTAATGCACCCGCTACTTTCCAACACTGCATGATGAGTATTTTCTATAACATGTTAGATGAGATGTGTGAAATTTTTATGGATGATTTTTCTGTGTTTGGTAAGTCTTTTGACACTTGTTTGAAAAATTTGACTGTTATCCTAAAAATATGTGAAGAAAAGAACTTATTGTTTAATTGGGAAAAGTGTCAGTTTATGGTAAGTAGTGGTTTGGTACTTGATCATATAGTTTCTGAGCGTGGTATAGAGGTTGATAGAGCCAAGGTAGAGTTGATTTCCCAATTACCTGTCCTTAAGACAGTGAGGGATATTTGTTCTTTCCTTGGCCATGCCGGCTTCTATAGGTGTTTCATTCAGAATTTCAGTAGTATTGCTAAACCACTGTGTTCTTTATTGCAAACTGAGACTGAATTTTTATGGACTAATGCATGCCAATAAGCTTTTGAAACACTAAAAAAATATTTGACCATGGCACCCATTATGCAATCCCCTCGATGGGACTTGCCATTTGAGATTATTATTGATGCTAGTGATTTCGCCCTTGGGGCTGTTCTTGGTCAAAGAGTTTGTAATATGCCTTCTGTCATCTACTGTGCAAGTCGTACCTTGAATGATGCTCAGAAAAATTATACTACCACTGAGAAGGAGTTGTTGGCTGTTGTGTTTGCCTTAGAAAAATTTCGCTCTTATGTCATTGGATCTCCTGTTATTATTTTTACTGATCATTTTACGTTGAAATATTTGTTGGCAAAAAAAGATGCTAAGCCCAGGTTAATCAGATGGATTCCACTTCTTCAGGAGTTTGACATCACCATTCAAGATAAAAAGGGAGTAGAAAATGTTGTAGCTGACCATCTTTCTCGTTTACAGTTACCTGATATATCTGTGTCCTTTTCCCCTTTAAATGATGATTTTCCTGATGAGCATCTTTTTGCAGTGTCGCGCGCTCCTTGGTTTGCTGATATTGTGAACTACCTTGTCACCAACCAAATGCCAAACCATTGGCTCACCCAGGACAAGCGTAAGTTCCTATCTGAGGTAAGACATTATTATTTTGATAATCCATACCTGTTCAAATATTGTTCTGACCAATTGGTGCATAGATGTGTTCCAGATGATGAATTTAATTCCGTGATGCATTTTTGCCATGGTGGGACATGTGGAGGCCACTTTGCTGCTAAGAAAACTATTTTAAAAATATTACAAAGTGGACTCTACTGGCCCACCATGTTTAAGGATGTTGAAAATTTTTGTAAAGCATGTGAGGCCTGTCAAAAGTTAGGAAAAATTAGTGCCAAGAATGAAATGCCCATGTCCCCCATATTGACTCTTGAGATTTTTGATTGTTGAGGTATTGATTTTATGGGAGCTTTCCCCATTTCTTTCAGGCATTCTTACATTTTGGTTGCTGTGGACTATGGTTCTAAATAGGTGGAGGCAATACCTTGTCAAACCAATGACCACAGGGTTGTTATCCATTTTCTCAAGGAGTTATTTGCACGTTTTGGCATGCCCAAGGCTATAATTAGTGATGGAGGGTTGCACTTTTGTAACAAACCGTTTGAAAAACTCATGAAAAAGTATGGAGTGACCCATAAGGTCTCTACTCCATAACACCCTCAGACTAATGGTCAAGCTGAGCTGGCCAATGGAGAGATCAAAATCATACTTAAGAAAACGGTGCATCCTAATCGAAAGGATTGGTCATAAAAACTGGTTGATGCACTCTGGGCCTACCGAACTGCATTTAAGACAAATTTAGGGATGTCTCTCTACAAGTTAGTTTATGGTAAGGCATGTCATTTGCCTGTTGAGATTCAGCATCGTGCTTTATGGGCTATAAAACAGATTAACTTTTCACTTGATGATGCCAAGGATTTAAGGAAATTGCAGGTATATGAGCTTGAAGAATCTAGGAAGGAAGCTTACGACAATGCCCGCTTAGCAAAGGAGCGGATGAAGTTGCTCAATGACAAAAAAATCAAAGACAAACAACTTTTCCCTACTCAGCAAGTGCTTCTCTATGACTCCAGATTGCATCTGTTTCCTGGGAAACTGAAGTCCCGGTGGGGTGGTCTGTACATCGTTGAAAAAGTTCATTCCCATGGCGCGGTAGAAATTTTAGATCCAAAGAATGGCAACAGCTTCACAGTCAATGGCCAGCGTTTCAAGCCCTTCATGACTCCATTCAATCCATATAAGGAAGTCTTGCTTCTGCAAGACCCTAGGGGAGTCCTCTGACCTTTCTCGTTTACTCTTTTCTTTTTCTTTTTGTTTTATTTGTTCTTATTTGCATCTTTCTTTTATTTTTCTACTTTGTTTGTTGGTTGTGACTCTCTATTGTTTTTTTTTTTTTTTTTTTTCTGTTAGTTTGTTTCTCTTATGCATAATCTCTTCTCTTTTCTCCTATGCTTTCACATTGAGGACAATGTTTCATTTTAGTTAGGGGGAGAGAATTTGCATGCCCTAATAGTGTGCTTCCATTTAATGAGTTTTAATGTGTTATTTGCATATTATAGATGTTTGCATGTTGGTTAGGCCCACCTTTTGGGAAATATTGGTTTTGAGTTCAGGGCATGCTGAATTCCTTTTTTGTGAACGCTATATGCCCAAATTTTATTTTTTTTTTCTTTTTGAGGATATGGAACAAGTAGGATGTAGTGCAATCAAAGTTTGAATCAAAAGAGAGTTTTATCCATTTCATTTAGTTGTAACCAAGAGAAGCATGTTGAAAGTCTTGATATACACACTACACAGGTTAGAACACTTAGAAAGATTACCTTACACCATTTCTGGTTGATATACACTTCAGTTGTTTGGGACTCTAATGAACCATATCCTAATGACTTAGAAAAAAAAAAAGTTTGAAGCAAGTGAAAACAAGAAACAATTCAAGGATTAGTTGTAAAAAAAAAAAAAGAGGAAAACAATTGTGTATTGGAAAGGGCTACCTATTGCCAGGGCCCCAACTAAATAAAAAAAGTGGGTACCTTTTAAAGTGTAGTAATGTGAAAGTCACCTTTGTACATTCATGCACTGGAAACGATTACTTACTACCGGGGTCCTAACTAATTAAAAAAAGTTGGTACCTTTTAAAGTGTAATAGTGTGAAAGTCGTCAATACAATGGTTTTGAATTAGAGTAAGACCGTGCTGTTGTCTTAAACTAATTGATTGTGTTAGAAACCGTTAATGTTTGCTAGCGGTCGATCCTGGAATTCTGAGCCTCTCTTGTACACGTGAGCTTTGTTACACTCCATTGCCTTGGTTGTTTTACTAAATGGTGTATAAATCTTCCAATTGAGACGTAACTTGGATTAATTTGTGTCTTGTGTTTCTAAACTCATTAAGCATATTTCATGTCATGTAATTTTCATAAGTATTGAAATTTAGTGTTTCTCCCCTGGTTTGATTGCATTCACGTGATTTGCTAGGGACTAGCAAAACGTTAGTTAGGGGGTGTGATTACGCACTGAAACTGCGTAATTAGGCACTTTAATCCGGTCTTTACGGCTTATATTTTTAATTAAGTGTCTAAATTTGTCCAATATTTTAATAAAGTGCCAAAATTATCTTTCTTGAGTTTTATTGTGCAATTTATGAATTTTTGGTAATATTTTATCACAAGAAAATTCTCAGGAACTAAAACCGATACCTGTTCGTATTTCATATATAACTTTTCTGTCCGAACTCCGATCGAGACAATTCAAATTTCTAGAGAAAGAGGAAAAGATTATCTACAACTTTTGAGTTTCAAGTTTTATGAGAAACCAGCTCCAAAAGGGTCAAATGTTGTGATGAACAGAGAATAAAACATGACAAAAAAAAAAACAAAAAGGAAAAAAAAATTGAAGTGGATCGGGTCTTGATGTGACCTGGCCATGCAAATTGTGGGTTGGCAATAGGCACTGGCTAGGGAGCCAATTTGGTGTGTGCTTTTGGAGGGCAAAAAAAAAGGGAGAAAGGAAAGCTAGGTAAAAAAGGAAAAGGCTAGGGTTTTAAATCTTTTTTTTTTTTTTTGGAAAAGAGGGCAGCAGCTAGGGGTTCTTTTGAGGACTAGCAGTCGTGAAGCAAGAGGGGTATTTTTTTAGGGAGTTGCACCGCAGCAGAGGAGAAAGGCAGCAGCTATTCTTGCTGTGTGGAAGATCTACGGCTATCTCTTCATCTCTCTCTCTCTCTCTTTCTCTCTCTCTCTTACTATTTTGTTTTATTTTAATGTCATTTAAATACTTATTTGAAAATTTATTTGTGTTGGTTTAATATTTGTTGGAACATTATAAATGTAGGTTGTCTTTTTTTTTTTTTTATTTAATGACATTGATGAGTTAAATTTCATTTGAGTTATTTGTATTAGTTGCTTCAATTCTCTCTTTCTTTTGTTTTGAATCTTAAATGTTTGTTTGAATTAATATTTATTATTAAGGTCAATTTGTCTCCCTATTTGAAATCTTTATTGGAATGGAATTTTATTTGAGTTGTTCTTATAATTAAAGTTAGTTTGTTTCTCTTTTTATTTAAGGTCATTAAATCTAGTTAAGTTATATTATGTGTTGAGTTTGCTTTACTACGTTTATTAAAAAAATTAATGCTCGATTTAAATGCTTGTTCAAGTAGTGTGTTAAGGTATTTTGTTGTTGAATGACTTTTTGTTTAGACCCTTAGTTTGCTTGTTTGAAGTTTTTATAGTTTATTTGGATGGTTGAATGGATTGCACTAGGTTAGCTTAGTTAGTTTATTTGTTTAATTGCATGTTAGTTTTTATCCTGTTAATGCAAGTTATGTTCGTGGTTTAGGTTTCGTGTCATGTTAATTTCATCACAAATTCTCCGAAAATTCAAAATTTCAAATCTGAACCATGTTCAATAAAATTTGTTGTCCTATTATTTTTTCTCCTATTTCGCACTAATTTAGAACTAATCTGCATTCCCCGTGGAGACGATCTGGCCTATTTGGGCTAATTACTACACGACGTAGCTCCTATACTCGAGATAGCCATAGTACTACTCATTTTTAGAATTGAGACACTAAACACCTAAACCCTCAAGCTTAAACCCAAAACCCTAAACCGTAAAACCTAAACCCTAAAGCCTAAACGCCTAAATCCTAAACCCTAGACCCTAAACCCTAAACACCAAACCCTAAACCCTAACTCTAAACCCTAAACCCTAAACCAAGAGCCCAAAACCCAAAACCCAAAACCTTAAACCCTAAACCCTAAATTATAAACACTAAATCGTAAACCCTAAGCCTGAAACCCTAAACCCTAACACCCTAAACCCTAAACCCTAAACCCTAAATCCAAAACCCTACACCCTAAACCCTAAACCCTATACCATAAACCCTAAACCCCGAAACCTTAACCCTAAAACCTAAACACCTAAACCCCAAACCCTAAACTTAAAACCCTAAACCCTGAACCCTAAACTCTAAACCCTAAACCCTAAATCCGAGACCCTAAAAACCCCAAACCCAAAACCCTAACCCCAAACCCTAAACCCCATATCCAAAACCATAAACACGAAACCCTATAACCCTAAACCCTAAACCATAGACCCCAAAACCAAAAACCCTAAACTCTAAACCCTAAACCCTAAACCTTAAACCTTAAAGCGTCAAACCTAAACCCTAAAACAAAAACACCTAAACCCAAAACCAAAAACCCAAAACCCTAAACACTAAACCCTAACCCCAAACCATAAACCCTAAAACCTAAACCCTAACCCCAAAACACCAAACCCTAAACCATACACCCTAAACCATAAACCCAAAACCCAAAACCCTTAAACCTAAACCCTAAACACTAAACCTTAAACCCTAAAACCTAAACACCTAAACCCTAAACCCTAAACCCTAAACCGTAAAACCTAAACCCTAAACCTGAACACCTAAACCCTAACTCTAAACCCTAAACCCTAAACCCAGAGCCCTAGACCCAAAACCCAAAACCTTAAACCCAAAACCCTAAATTATAAGCACTAAACCGTAAACCCAAAAACCTAAATGCCTAAACCCCAAACCCCAAACCCTAAACCCTAACCCCAAACCCTAAACTCTAAAACCTAAACACTAAACCCAAAAAACAAAACCCTGGACACTAAAAACCCTAAACCCTAACCCCTAAAACCTAAACCCTAAAACCTAAACACCTAAACCCTAAACCCTAAACCCTAAACCGTAAATCCTAAAACCTAAGCCCGAAACAGTAAACCCTAAACCATAACCGTAAACCGTAAATCGTAAACCCTAAACTCTGAAACCCTAAACCTTAAACCCTAAACCCAAAATCCAAAACCCTAAACCCAAAACCCTAATCCCTAAACCCTAAACCCTAAACTGTAAAACCTAAACCCCAAAACCTAAACACCATCCTAAACCCAAAACCCTAAACCCTAACTCTAAACCCCAAACACTAAACTCTAAACCCTTAACCCTAAACCTTGGACAATAAAAACCCCAAACCCAAAACCCTAACCCCAAACGCAAACCCGAAACCCAAAACCCTAAACCCTAAACCCAAAACCCTATAACCATAAACCCTAGACCCCAAAACCCAAAACCCAAAACCCAAAACCCAAAAACCTAAACATCTAAACCCAAAACCCTAAACCTTAAACCCCAAAACCCTAAATTATAAACACTAAACCGTAAACCCTAAGCCCTAAACCATAAACCCTAACACCCTAAACCCTAAACCCTAAATCCAAAACCCTACACCCTAAACCCTAAACCCTAAACCGTAAATCGTAAACCCTGAAACCTAAACCCTACAACCTAAACACGTAAACCCTAAACCCTAAAGCCTAAACCCTAAACTCTAAACCGTAAACCCAAAACCCTAAACCCTAAATCCAAAACCTAACACCCTAAACGCAAAACCCTAAACCCGAAACCATAAACCCTAAACCTCGAAACCTAAACCCTAAAACCTAAACATCTAAACCCTAAACCCTAAACCCTAAACTTTAAACCCTAAACCCTAAACCCAAGACGCTAAAAACCCCAAACCCAAAACCTTAATCCTAAATCGAAAAACCCTAAACACGAAAACCTATACCCCTAAACCCTAAACCCTAAACCTTAAATCGTAAAACCTAAACCCTAAAACAAAAAAAACTAAACCCAAAACCCTAAACACTAAACCCTAACCCCAAACCCTAAACCCTAAACCCTAAAACCTAAACCCTAAACCCAAAACCTCAAACCCTAAACCATAAACCCTAAACCCTAAACCCTAAACCATAAACTGTAAATCTTAAACCCTAAAACCTAAACACCTAAACCTAAAACCCTAAACACTAAACCCTAAACCGTAAAACCTAAACCCTAAAACCTAAACACCTAAATCCTAAACCCTAAACCCTAAACCCTAAACACTAAACCCTAAACCCTAACTCTAAACCCTAAACCCTAAACCTAGAGCCCTAAACCCAAAACCCTAAACTTTAATCCCAAAATCCTAAATTATAAGCACTAAACCGTAAACCGAAAAACCTAAACACCTAAACCCCAAACCCTAAACCCTAAACTCTAAACCCTTAACCCTAAACCCTAGACCCTAAAAACCCCAAACCTAAAACCATAACCCCAAACCCTAACCCAAAACCCGAAACCCTAAACCCAAAACCCTATAACCCTAAACCCTAAACTCTAAACCCTAGACCCTAAAACCAAAAACCCTAAACCCAAAACCCTAAAACCTAAACCCAAAAGACTTAACCCTAAATCCTAAACACTAAACCCTAACCCCAAACACTAAACCCTAAAACCTAAACCCTAACCCCAAACCCTAAACTCTAAAACCTAAACCCTAAACCCAAAAACCTAAACCCTGGAGCCTAAAAACCCTAAACCCTAACCCCTAAAACCTAAACACCTAAACCTTAAGCCCAAAACACTAAACCCTAAACCCTAACCATAAACCCTAAATACTGAACCCTAAACTCTAAAACCCTAAACCTTAAACCCCAAACCCAAAATCCAAAACCCTAAACCCTACACCCTAATCCCTAAACCTTAAAGCCTAAACCATAAAACCTAAACCCTAAAACCTAAACACCATCCTAAACCCTAAACCCTAAACACTAAACCCTAAACCCTTACTATAAACCCTAAACCCTAAACCCAGGGCATAAAACCAAAAACCCTAAACCTTAAACCCTAAACCCTAAATTATAAACACTAAACCGTAAACCCTAAGCCCTAAACCCTAAACCCTAACACCCTAAACCCTAAACCCTAAACCCTAAATCGAACACCCTAAACCCTAAACCCTAAACCCTGAAACCTAAACCCTAAAACCAAAATACGTAAACCCCAAACCCTACACCCTAAACCCTAAACTCTAAACTGAAAACCCTAAACCCTAAACCCTAAATCCTAAAACCCTAAAACCCAAAATCTTAAACCCCAAACACAAAATACAAAACCCTAAACCCTAAACCCTAATCCCTAAACTCTAAACCCTACACCGTAAAACCTAAACCCTAAAACCTAAACACCATCCTAAACCCTAAACCCCAAACCCTAAACACTAAACCCTAAACCCTAACTCTAAACCTTAAACCTTAAACCCCGAGCCCTAAACCCAAAACCCTAAACCTTAAACCCTAAACCCTAAATTATAAACACTAAACCATAAACCCTAAACCCTAAACCCTAACACCCTAAACCCTAAACCCTAAACCCTAAACCCTAAATCCAAAACCCTAAACCCTAAACCCTAAACCCTAAACCCTAAACCCTAAACCATAAACCTTAAAACCTGAAACCTAAACCCTAAAACTTAAACGCATAAACCCCAAACCCAAAATGCTAAACCCTAAACCCAAAACCCTAAACCTTAAACTTTAAACCCTAAACCCTAAACCCTAAACCCTAGACCCTAAAACCCCAAACCCTATCCCCAAACCCTAAACCATAAACCTGAAACCCTAAACTTGAAACCCCATAACCCTAAACCCTAAACCCCAGACCCCAAAACCAAAAACTCTAAACCCTAAACCCTAAACCCTTAAACCTAAACCCTAAAACCTGAACGCCTAAACCCAAAACCCAAAACCCTAAACCCTAAATACAAAACCCTAACCCCAAACCCTAAACCCTAAAACGTAAACCCTAAACTGTTAGAATTGGTGTATTCCCAAGAGGGGGTGTGAATTGGAATTTAAAAGTTTTTCACCTAGGTTAATTTATCCAACAACAGTAAATACACAACCTAGGGTCAGTCTCTACAATTTTCAAATGTGTAGATATGTATAATGTGGAAATTAAGTCATACACATCATTCACCCATAACATACATGTGCGGTAAGTATAAACTGCAGAAATATAGACAAACACACGATATGTTATCGGGGTTCGGCCAACTGCGCCTACGTCCTCGCCTCTAGCTCACAAGCCGGAGGATTCCACTAATAGCTCACTTAAGGGTGCAGCGACACCATTTACAACCAGGTCAAATTAACACAGGGTTGACCTCAACCTTAACCAGGTCAATTAGCGGGGCTGACCTCAACGTACACGCCTTAACAGGACGACACACCTAGCGTTCCTAACCGGGTCTAAGCCAATCCGGGACTATTCTAGGGCTAGTCTCCCTCTTCAAGCCCGTGCTTGGATATACAACAAATGTGTATATAAACAGATGGTACAGTGATTGTGCTTTCGTGTGAAGTAAATATGCACCCAGATGCACGCAATAACATACATCACAATATGATTTAATATGTAAACCCCAAACCCTAAGCCGTAAACCCTAAACCCTAAAACCTAAACACTAAACCATAAACCCCAACCCTAAACCATAAACCCTAAGCCCTAAAACCCCAAACCCTAAAACACTAAACCCTAAACCTTAAACCGTAGATCGTAAAAACCCTAAACCCTAAACCTTAAACCGTAGATTGTAAAAACCCTAAACCCTAAAACCTAGACCATAAAAACGAAACACCTAAACCTTAAACCCTAAACCCTAAAACCTAAACCCTAATCCATAAAACCCTAAACCCTAAACCCAAAACACTAAACCCTAACACCAAACCCTAAACCCTAAAAACTAACCCCAAAAATCAAAACCCTAGATCCTAAAAACCCGAAACCCTAAACCCTAAAACCTAAACACCTAATCCTTAAACCCTAAACTCTAAACCCTAAACCCTAAACCCGAAATCGTAAACGCTAAATCGTAAACCCTAAACACAAAACCCTAAACCCTAACCCCAAACCCAAAACTATTAACCCTAAAGCCTAAAAATCTAAACCCTAAACCCGAAACCCTAAATCCAAAACCCTAAAACCTAAAACCCAGACCCTAATCCCTAAACCCAAAACCCAAAGGCCTAAAACCTAGAGCCTAAAACCTAAACACCTAAACCCTAAACCCTAAACCCTAAACACTAAACACTAAACCGTAACTCTAAACTCTAAACCCTAAAAACTAAACCCTAGACCCTAAAATCCTGAAACCCTAAACCCTAAAACCTAAACACCTAAATTTCAAACCCTAAACTCTAAACGATAAACCCTAAACTTGAAATCGTAAACCCTAAACCCTAAACCCTAAACATAAAACCCTAAACCCTAACCCCAAACCCTAAACCGTTAACCCTAAAGCCTAAAAATCTAAACCTTAAACCCTAAACCTTAAACCCTAAATCCAAAACCTAAAACCTAAAATCCATACCCTAATCCCTAAACCCAAAACCCAAAGGCGAAAAAGCTAAAGCCTAAAACCTAAACACCTAAACCCTAAACCCTAAACCCTAAACACTAAACACTAAACCCTAACTCTAAACTCTAAACCCTTAACCCTAAACCCAAAACCCAAAACACTAAACACTAAATTCTAAACACTAACTGGTAAACGCTAAACCGTAAACCCTAAACTCTAAACCCTAAACCCTTAATCTAAAACCCTAAACCGTGAACCATATACCCAAAACCCTAAGACCTAAACCCAAAAACCTTAAACCGTAGATCGTAAAAACCCTAAACCCTGAAACCTAGACCATAAAAACGAAACACCTAAACCTTAAACCCCAAACCATGAAACCCTAAACCCTAAAACCTAAACCCTAATCCATAAAACCCTAAACCCTAAACGCAAAACACTAAACCCTAACACCAAACCCTAAACCCTAAAAACTAACCCCTAAAATCAAAACCCTAGACCCTAAAAACCCGAAACCCTAAACCCTAAAACCTAAACCCTAAAACCTAAACACCTAATCCTTAAACCCTAAACTCTAAACCGTAAACCCTAAACCCAAAATCGTAAACGCTAAACCGTAAACCCTAGACACAAAACCCTAAACCCTAACCCCAAACCCTAAACCGTTAACCCTAAAGCCTAAAAATCTAAACCCTAAACCCGAAACCCTAAATCCAAAACCCTAAAACCTAAAACCCAGACCCTAATCCCTAAACCCAAAACCCAAAGGCGTAAAACCTAAAGCCTAAAACCTAAACACCTAAACCCTAAACCCTAAACCCTAAACACTAAACACTAAACCGTAACTCTAAACTCTAAACCCTAAAAACTAAACCCTAAAATCAAAACCCTAGACCCTAAAATCCTGAAACCCTAAACCCTAAAACCTAAACACCTAAATTTCAAACCCTAAACTCTAAACGATAAACCCTAAACTTGAAATCGTAAACCCTAAACCCTAAACCCTAAACATAAAACCCTAAACCCTAAACCGTTAACCCTAAAGCCTAAAAATCTAAACCCTAAACCCTAAACCTTAAACCCTAAATCCAAAACCCTAAAACCCAAAATAAATACCCTAATCCGTAAACCCAAAACCCAAAGGCGAAAAAGCTAAAGCCTAAAACCTAAACACCTAAACCCTAAACCCTAAACCCTAAACACTAAACACTAAACCCTAACTCTAAACTCTAAACCCTTAACCCTAAACCCAAAACCCAAAACACTAAACACTAAATTCTAAACACTAACTGGTAAACGCTAAACCGTAAACCCTAAACTTTAAAACCCTAAACTCTAAACCCTAAACCCTTAATCTAAAACCCTAAACCGTAAACCCTATACCCAAAACCCTAAGACCTAAACCCAAAAACCTAAATGCCTAAACTCGAAACCTTAAACCCTAAACCCTAAACCCTAAACCCTACCACTAAACCCTAAACCCTAATCCTTGGACCCTAAAAACTAGAAACCCAAAACCCTAACCACAAATCCTAATCCCAAACCCGACACCGTAAACTTGAAATACTAAACCCTAAACCCTATAACCCTAAACCCTAGACCCTAAACCCTAAACCCTAAACCCTAAACCCTTTACCCTAAGCCCTAAACCCTAAATACTAAACCTTAAACCATAAACTCTAAACTCAAAACCCTGAACCATAAACCCTAAACCCTAAATACAAAACACTAAACCCCAAATCGTAACCCTAAATCCAAAATCCAAAACCCTAAACCCTAAACCCTAAACCCGAAATCCAAAACCCTAAACCCTAAACCCTAATACGCCAAACCCTAAACCGTAAAACCTAAACCCTAAAACCTAAAGGCCTAAACCCTAAACCCTAAGCCCTAAAGTCTAAAACCTAAATCCTAAAACGTAAACACCTAAACCCTACATCCAAAACCTTGAACCCTAAACCCTAAACCAAAACACTAAACCCCAACCCCAAACCCTAAACCCTAAACCCTAAATCGTAAAACCTAAACCTTAAAACCTAAACACCTAAAGCCTAAAACATAAACCCTAAACCATAACCCCAAAACCCTAAACCCTAAACACTAAAATCAAAACCCTAACCTAAAACCCAAAAACCTAAGACTTAAACGCTAAAACCCTAAACCATAAACCCTAAATTCAAAAACCAAAACCCTAAACCCTGAACCCTAAACCCAAAAACATTAAACCCTAAACCCTAAATAGTTGACCCTAAACCGTAAACCGTAAACCCTAAACCTTAAACCCTAAATCCTAAAATCGTAAAACCTAAAGCACTAAACCCTAAACCCTAAACCTCAAATCCAAAACCCTAAACCCAAAACCCTAAATCCTAGACCCTAAACCCTAAACGCTAAAACCTAAACCCTAAAACCTAAACACCTAAAGCAAAAACCCTAAATCCTAAACGCTAAACCCTAAACGCTAAACCCTAAACCTAAACACCAAACCCAAACCCCAACCCCCCAACCCTAAACCCTAAACTCTAAAAACTAAACTGTAGACCCTAAAAGCCCAAAACCCAAAACCCTAAAAACTAAACCTTAAAACCTAAACACCTAAACCCTAAACCCTAAACCCTAAACCTGAACCCCTAAACCCCTAAACCCTAAACCCTAAAGGCTAAAACCCTAAACCTTAAACCCTACATACAAAAACAAAAACCCTAAACCCTAATCCAAAAACCCTACACCCTAAAACCCTAAACCTTAAAACACTAAACCCTAAACCCTAAACCGTTGACCCTAAACCCAAAACCCAAAACCCAAAACCCAATACCCTAAACACTAAATACTCACCCTAAAACACTAAACCCTAAACCCTAAAAACTAAATAAAAACCCTAGAACCTAAACCTTAGACCCTAAAACACTAAACCCTACACCCTAAAACCCTAAACCCCAAATCGAAAACCCTAACCACTAAACTCTAAACCCTAAACCCTAAAACCTAAACCCTAAAACCTTAACACCTAAAGCCAAAACCCTAAACCTTAAACCCTAAACCCTAAACCCTAAACCATAAACCTAAACACTAAACCCCAACCCCAAACCCTAAATCCTAAACCCTAAACCATAAACCGTAAAAACTATACACTAGACTTTAAAAAAAAACAACCATAACCCAAAACCCTAAAACCCTAAACCCTATAACCCAAACCCTAAAACCTAAACACATAAAGCAAAAACCTTAAATCCTAAACCCTAAACCCTAAATGCTAAACACTAAATCCTATATCCTAAACCCCAAACCCTAAACCCTTAACTACAAACCCTAAAGTCAAAAACCTAAACCCTAAAACCAAAACACGTAAACCGAAAACCCTAAAGCCTAAAGCCTTAACCGTAAACACAAAATCCAAACCCCAAACCCTAACCCCAAACTCTAATCACAAACCCTAAACTCTAAACCCGAAATCGTAAACCCTAAACCCCAAATCCTATAACCCCAAACCCTAAACCATAAATACTAAAGCCTAAAGCCTAAGCCCTGATCCCTAGACCTTAAACCTTAAACCCTATACCCTAAACCCTAAACCCAAAACCCTAAAACGTAAACACCAAAACCCTAAACTCTAAACCATGAACCCTAAACCCTATAAACTAAACCCTAGACCCTAAAAACCCTAAACCCTAAACCCTAAAACCTAAACACCTAAACGCTACACCTTAACCCCTAAACCGAAACCCTAAACACCAAACCCTAAACCCAAACCCAAAACCCAAAACCCTAAAACCCTAAGCCCTAAACCCTAAATACCAAAAAAAAAAAAAAACCCTAAACACTAATCTGAAAACCATAAACCCAAAACCTTAAACTCCTAAACCCTAAAACACTAAACCCTAAACCATAAAGCGTTGACCCTAAACCCTAAACCCAAAACCATAAACACTAAACCCTACCACACTAAACCCTAAACCCTAAACACTAAAAAAAACCCTAAACCCTAAACCCTAAAACACAAAACCCTAACCCCTAAAACCCTAAACCCAAAATCCAAAAACCTAAACCATAAACCCTAAACCCTGAACCCTAAACCCTAAACCCTAAACCCTAAAACCTAAACCCTAAAACCTAAACACCTAAAGGAAAAATCCTAAACCGTAAAGCGTAAATCGTAAACCCTAAACCCTAAACCTAAACGCTAAACCCCAACCCCAAACGCTAAACCCTAAACCCTAAACCCTAAAAACTAAACCCTAGACTTTAAAAACCCTAAACCCTAACCATAACCCCTAAGCCCTAAACCCTAAAACCCTAAACCCTAAAACACTAAACCCTAAGACCCTAAACACTAAACCCTAAACTCTAAACCCAAAACCTAAAACCCTAAACCCTAAACCCTAATCCCTAAAGCCAAAAACCTAAACCCTAAAACCTAAACACCTAAACCCAAAACCTTAAACCCGCAAACCTAAAGCCTTAACCCTAAACACAAAACCCAAACCCCAAACCCTAAACCCTAAATGCTAAACCCTAAACCAAAAAAGTTAAACCCTAGACCCTAAAAATCCTAAACCCTAAACCCTAAACACTAAACCCAAACACCAAGCCCTAAACCCTAAACCTTAAAACAAAAGGCCTAAAACCTAAACACCTAAACCGAAAACCCTAAAACCTGAACACCAAAACCTAAACACCTAAACCCTAAACCCTAAACCCAAAACCTTAAACCCTAAATCCTAAACCCTAAACACTAAACCCTAATCCCAAACCCTAAACCCTACACGCAAACCCCTAAAACCCTAAACCCAAAATCCGTAACCATAAACCCTAAAACCTAAACCGTAAAACCTAAACCCTAAAACCTAAACACTTAAACCGTAAACCCTAAACCCTAAACACTAAACCCTAAACCCTAACTCTAAACCCTAAACCCCAAACCGAGAACCCTAAAACTAAAACCCCAAACCGTCAACCGTAAACCCTAAACCCTATACCCTAAAACAAAAAATCCTAAACCCTAAACCCTAAATCCAAAACCTTAAACCCTAAACCCTAAACCCCAAACCCTAAACCCTAAACCCTAAAACTTAAACCCTAAAACCTAAACACCTAAACCCCAAACCCTAAACCCTAAACCCTAAACCTTAAATCCTAAACCCTAAAACCTAGACCCTAAAAACCTCAAACCTAAAACCCTAATCCCTATAACCCTAAACCCTAAACCCTAAAGCATAAACCCTAAACCCTAAACCCCAAAACAAAAAGCCCGAAACCATGAACGCTAAACCCTAAAACCCAAAACCCTAACCCTAGCCGTAAATCCAAAACCATAAACCCTAAACCCTAAACACTAAAACTTAAACCCAAAAACCTAAACACCTAGACCCAAAACCCTACACCCTAAATGTGACACCTTAAACCCTAAACCCTAAATACTAAACCATAAACCATAACCCCAAAACCCGAAACCTAAACGCTAAACCCTAGAGCCAAAAAAACCATAAACCCTAAACCCTAAACCCCAAACCCCAAACCCTAAACCCTAACCCCAAACCCTAAACCGTTAACCCTAAAGCCTAAAAATCTAAACCCTAAACCCTAAAACCTAAATCCAAAACCCTAAAACCTAAACGCTAAACCGTAAACCCTAAACCCTAAACACTAAACCCTAAACCCTAACTCCAAACTCTAAACCCTTAACCCTAAACCTAAAACCCAAAACCCAAAACCCAAAACACTAAACACTAAATTCTAAACCCTAACTCCAAACTCTAAACCCTTAACCCAAAACCGAAAACCCAAAACCCTAAACTCCAAAACCCTAAACCCGAAACCCTAAACCCTTAATCTAAAACCCAAACCGTAAACCCCATACCCCAAACACTAAACCCTAATACCTAAACCCTAAAACCTAAACGCCTAAACTCGAAACCCAAAACCCTAACCCCTAAACACTAAACCCTAAACCCTACCACTAAACCCTAAACCCTAATCCTCGGACCCTAAAAACTAAAAACCCAAAACCCTAACAACAAACCCTAATCCCAAACCCTATAACCCTATAACCCTAAACCCTAAACCCTAAATCCAAAACCCTAAACCCCAAACCCTAAACCCTAAACCCTATACCCTAAGCCCTAAACCCTAAATACTAAACCTTAAACCTTAAACTCTAAACCCAAAACCCTGAACCATAAACCCTAAGCCCTAAATACGAAACACTAAACCCTAAATCGTAAACCCTAAATCCTATATCCAAAACCCTAAACCCTAAACCCTAAACCCGAAATCCAAAACCCTAAACCCTAAACCCTAATCCCTAAGCGCCAAACCCTAAACCGTAAAACCTAAACCCCAAAACCTAAAGGCCTAAACCCTACACCCTCAGCCCTAAAGCCTAAAACCTAAATCCTAAAACCTAAACACCTAAACCCTAAATACAAAACCCTGAACCCTAAACCATAAACCAAAACACTAAACCCCAACCCAAATACTAAACCCTAAACTATAAACCCTAAAACCTAAACCTTAAAACCTAAACACCTAAAGCCTAAAACCTAAACCCTAAACCTTAACCCCAGAACCCTAAACCCTAAACACTAAACCCTAAACCCTAACCCAAAACCATAAACCCTAAGCCTTAAACGCTAAAACCCTAAACCCTAGTCCGAAAACCCTAAACCCTAAACCCAAAAACACTAAACCCTAAACCCTAAACAGTTGACCCTAAACCCTAAACCCTAAACCTTAAACCCTAAATACTTACCCGAAAACACTTAACCCTAAACCCTAAACACTAAATAAAAACCCTAAACCCTAAACCCTAAACCCCAAAATCGTAAAACCTAAAACACTAAACCCTAAACCCTAAAACCCTAAACCCTAAATCCAAAACCCTAAACCCTAAACACCAAACACTAGACCCTAAACCGTAAACCCTAAAACCTAAACCCTAAAACATAAACACCTAAAGCAAAAACCTTAAATCCTAAAACGTAAACCCAAAATGCTAAACCCTAAAACCAAACACCAAACCCGAACCCAACCCCAAACCCTAAACCCTAAACCCTAAACCCTAAAAACTAAACCGTAGACCCTAAAAATCCAAAACCCGAAACCCTAAAAACTAAACCCTAAAACCTAAACACCTAAAGCCTAAAGCCTAAAGCCTAAACCTTAACCCCTAAAACCAAAACCCTAAACCCTAAAGGCTAAAACCCTAAACCCTAAACCCTAAATACAAAAACAAAAACCCTTAACCCTAATCCGAAAACCCTAAACCCTAAACCCTAAAACCCTAAACCTTAAAACACTAAACCCTAAACCCTAAACCGTTGACCCTAAACCCTAAACCAAATACCCTAAACACTAAATACTTACCCTAAAACACTAAACCCTAAACCCTAAAAACTAAATACAAACCCTAGAACGTAAACCCTAGACCCTAAAACACTAAACCCTACACCCTAAAACCCTAAACCTCAAATCGAAAACCCTGACCCCTAAACTCTAAACCCTAAACCCTAAAACGTAAACCCTAAAACCTTAACACCTAAAGCCAAAACCCTAAAACTTAAATTGTAAACCCTAAACCATAAACCGTAAACCTAAACACTAAACCCCAACCCAAAACTCTAAGTCCTAAACGCTAAACCCTAAACCCTAAAAACTATACACTAGACTTTAAAAACAAAAACCCTAACCCTCAACCCTAAACCCTAAACCCTAAAACCCTAAACCCTAAAACCTAAACACCTAAAGCAAAAATCTTAAATTCTAAACCCTAAACCCTAAATCCTAAACACTAAATCCTAAATCCTAAACCCCAAACCCTAAACCCTAAACACTAAACCCTAAAGCCAAGAACCTAAACCCTAAAACCCAAACACGTAAACCAAAAACCCTAAAGCCTAAAGCCTTAACCCTAAACACAAAATCTAAACCCCAAACCCTAAACCCTAAACGCTAAATCCTAAACTAAAAAAACTAAACCCTAGAACCTGAAAACGCCTAAACCCTAAACCCTAAAACCTAAACCGCAAACCCAAAACCCTAAACCCGAAACCCAAAACCCTAAAACCTAAGCTCTAAACCCTAGACCCTAAAAACCCCAAACACTAAACCGTAAACCTTAAATACTAAACCCTAAACCTTAGACCCTAAAACCCCTAAACACTAAACCCTAAACCCTAACCCCAAACCCTAATCACAAACCCTAAACTCTAAACCTAAAACCGTAAACTCTAAAACCTAAACCCTAAAACCTAAACACTTAAACCCTAAACCCTAAACACTAAACCCTAAACCCTAATCGCTAAACACTAAACCCTAAACTCTAACCCTAAACCCTAAACCCTAAACACTAAGCCCTAAAACCCTATTCCCTAAACCCTAAACCCTAAATCCAAAACACTAAACCCTAAACCCTAATGCCTAAACCCTAAACCCTAAATCGTAAAACCTAAACCCTAAACCCTAAACCCTAAACCCTAAACAATAAGCCCTAACCCCTAAAATACTAAACCCCAAGCCCTAATCACTAAACCCTAAACCTCAAACCTAAACACTAAACCCCAACCCCTAACCCAAAACCCTAAACCGTAAACCCTTAACCCTAAAAACTAAAGCATACACCCTAAAAACCCTGAACCCTAAACCCTAAAACCTAAACACTAAAACCAAAACATCGAAACCCTAAACCCTGAACCCTAAACCTTAACCCTAAACCCTAAACCCTAAACACTAAACCCTAAACCCTAACCCAAAACACTAAACCCTAAACCAAAAACCCTAAAACCCTAAACCCTAAACCCTAAATCCAAAAACCAAAACCCTAGCCCTAATCCCAAAACCCTAAACCCTAAACCCTAAAACCCTAAACCCAAAACCCTAAAACCCTAAACCCTAAACCGTTGATACAAAACGCTAAACGCTAAACCCTAAACCCTAAACCCTAAGTACTAAACCCTAAACCCTAAACATTAAAACCTAAACCCTAAACCCTAAACCATAAAACCTAAAACCCTAAACCCTAAAACACTGAACCCTAAAACCTAAAACCCTAAACCCTAAATACAAGACCTTAAAGTGTAATGCCTAAACCCTAAACCCTAAAACCTAAACACCTAATCCCAAAACCCAAAACCCAAAACCCTAAACCTTAAACACTAAACCCTAAACCTAAACACTAAACCCCAACCTCAAGCCTTAAACACTAAACCCTAAACCCTAAACCCTATAAACTAAACCATAGGCGCTAAAAACCATAAACCCTAAGCCATAAATTCAATCCCTACAAAGAATCCTTCTCGTCTAGATTCGAAATCAGAAATCAAAGGAGAATTAATAATTTGGCTACCCCGTTCAAATTAAAAAAGAGGGGACTAAACACTAAACCAAAAAACCAAAACACCTAAACCCTAAACCTTAAGCACTAAACCCTAAACCCTAAGCCCAAAGCCCTAAACCCTAAACCTTAAACCCAAAACCCAAAACCCAAAACACAAAACCCAAAACCCTAAACACAAAGTACTAAACACTAAACCCTAAACCCTAAACCCTTAACCCTAAACCCTAATCTCAAAATCCTAAACCCTAAACCCTAAACCTTAAAACCTAAACACCTAAACCCTAAACCCTAAACCTTGAACCATAAACCCTAAACCATAAACACTAAACCTGAAACCCAAACCCCAAACCCAAACCCCAAACCCTAGACCGTAAACCCTAAACCCTAAACCCTAAAACACTAAAATCTAAACACCTAAACCCTAAAGCATAAAACCCAAACCCTAAAACCTAAACACCTAAACCGAAAACTAAAAACCCTAAAACCTAAGCCCTAAACCATGAACCCTAAACACTAAACCCTAAACCCTAAACCCTAAATCGTAAACCCTAAACCCTAAACCCTAAAACCTAAACACTAAACCGAAACCCTAAACCCTAAAACCTAAACCCCAAAACCTAAACAACTAAACCCTAAACCCTAAACCCTAAACCATAAACCCTAAACTCTAAACCCTAAACACTAAACCCTACTCCCTAACGGTAAATCCTTAACCCTAAAAACTAAACCCTAGACCCTAAAAACCCTAAACCCTAAATTGAAAATCCATAAACCTAAACCCTAAACCCTAATCCATAAACCTTAAACCCTAAATCGTAAAACATTAACCCTAAAACCTAAACACCTAAACCCTAAACCCTAAACACTAAACCCTAAACCTTAACTCTAATCGCTAAACCCAAAACCCAGAACCCTAAACATAAAACCCTAAACCACAAACCCTAAACCCTATACCCTATACCCTAAAACCCTAAACCCTAAACCCTAAAACCTAAACCCTAAAACTTAAACACCTATACCCTAAACTCTAATTCTTAAACCATAAAACCTAAACCTTAAACCCTAGACCCTAAAAACCCCAAACCCAAAACCCTAACCCCAAACCCTAACCCAAAACCGGAAACCCTCTAGTCGAAACCCTAAACCCTCATCCCTATAACCCTAAACCCTTAATCGTAAACCTAAAACAAAAAACCCTTGACCCTAAACCCTAAACCCTAAAACCCTAAACCCAAACCCTCAGCCCTAAATCCAAAACACTAAACCCTAAACCGTAAACGCTAAACCCTAAAACTTAAACCCAAAAACCTACACACTTAAACACTAAACCGTAAACCCTAAATGTGAAATCTTAAACCCTAAACCCAAAACCATAAACCCTAAATGTGAAACCTGAAACCCTAAACCGAAAAGACTAAACCACAAACCCTAACCCCTAAACCCAAAACCCTAAACGCAAAATGCTAAACGCTAAACACTAGAGCCAAAAAAACCCCAAACCCTAAACCCTAAACCCAAACCACAAACCCTAACCCCAAACCCTAAAACCTATAACCCTAAACCTTAACCCAAAACCCTAAGCCCTAAACCCAAAAAGCTAAAACCTAAACCCTAAACCTTAAATACCAAACACTAAACCCTAAACCCTATATCCAAAACCTTAAATCCTAAACCCTAAATCCAAAAACCTAAACCGTAAACCCTAAACCCTAAACTGCAAAACCTAAACCCTATAACCCTAAACCATAAACTTTAAACCCTAAACCCTAAACCCCAAACCCTAAACCCTAACCCTAAACCCTAAACCCAAATCCTTGAAACCATAGATCTTAAAAATCTAAACCCTAAACCCTAAACCCTAATCCTAAACCATAAGTACTAAACCCTAAAACCCTAAACCCAAAAACACTAAACCCTAACCCCTAAAACCCTAAACCCTAAACCTTAAATCCAAAACCCTAAACCCTAAACCCTAAACCCTAAACCCTAAATCCAAAACCCTAAACCCTAAACCCTAAACCCTAAACCAAAAAAACCCCAAATTTAAAACCCTAACCCCAAACCCAAAAACCAAAACCCTCAACCCTAGACCCTAAAAACCCCTAACCCTAACCCTTAACCCTAAACCCTAACCCCAAACCCTAACTCTAAATTCAAAACCTTAAAAACTAAACCCTAAGCCCAAAACACTAAACCTTCAACCCTAAACCCTAAACCCTAAATACCAAACACTAAACCCTAAACCCTAAACCCTAAACCTTAACCCCTAAACCCAAAACCCTAAATCCAAAACCCTAAATCGTAAACCCTAATCCCTAAACCCTAAACCCTAAACTGTACAACCTAAACCCTATAACCCTAAACCATAAACTTTAAACCCTAAACCCTAAATACGAAACCCTAAACACTAACCCTAAACCCTAAACCCAAAGACCTAAAACCATAAATCCTAAAAATCTAAACCCTAAACCCTAAAAGCCTAAACCCTGAAACCTAAACCCTAATCCTAAACCCTAAGTCCTAAACCCTAAAACCCTAAAACCTAAAACACTAAACCCTAAACCCTAAACCCTAAACCCTAAACCCTAAAACCTAAACCCTGAACCCTAAACCCAAAAAACCCCAAATCCACAACCCTAACCCAAAACCCAAAACCCAAAACCCCCAACCCTAGACCCTAAAAACCCTAAACCCTAAACCCTAAACCCTAAACACTAACCCTTAACCCCAAACCCTAAACTCTAAACCCGAAACCATAAAAACTAAACCTTAAACCCGAAACCCAAACCCCAAAAACCTAAACCCTAGCCCCAAACCTAAACCCTAAATCCTAACCCCTAAACCTGAGACCCTAAAAACCCTAAACCCTGAACTTTAAACCCTAACCCTTAACCCCAAACCCTAAACTCTAAACTTGAAACCTAAAAAACTAAACCTTAAACTCTAAACCCAAAACCCAAAACCCTAAAATACTAAACCCTAAGACCTAAACCCTAAACCTTAAAACCCTAAACCCTAAACCCAAAACCTTAAATCCAAAACCCTGAACCCTAAGCCTTAAACACTAAATCCTAAAGCCTAAAGCCTAAAACCTAAACCTTAAAACCTAAACACCTAAACCCAAAACCGCAAACCCTAAACCCTAAATCCAAAACCCTAAAACCTAAACCCTAAACCCTAAACCCTAAACCCTAAACCCTAAACCCTAAATACAAAACCCCAAACCCCAAACCTTAAACCTTAAACCCTATACCCTAAGCCCTAAATCCTAAATACTAAACCTTAAACCTTAAACTCTAAACCAAAAACCCTGAACCATAAACCCTAAGCCCTAAATACGAAACACTAAACCCTAAATCCTATATCCAAAACCCTAAACCCTAAACCCTAAACCCGAAATCCAAAACTCTAAACCCTAAACCCTAATCCCTAAACGCCAAACTTTAAATCGTAAAACCTAAACCCCAAAACCAAAAGGCCTAAACCCTACACCCACAGCCCTAAAGCCTAAAACCTAAAACCTAAATCCTAAAACCTAAACACCTAAACCCTAAATACGAAACCCTGAACCCTGAACCTTAAACCAAAACACTAAACCCCAACCTCAAACACTAAACCCCAAACTATAAACCCTAAAACCTAAACACCTAAAGCCTAAAACCTAAACCCTAAATCTTAACCCCAGAACCCTAAACCCTAAACACTAAACCCTAAACCCTAACCCAAAACCATAAACCCTAAGCCTTAAACGCTAAAACCCTAAACCCCAGTCCGAAAACCCTAAACCCTAAACCCTAAAACCCTAAACCCAAAAACACTAAACCCTAAACCCTAAACCTTAAACCCTAAATACTTACCTGAAAACACTTAACCCTAAACCTTAAACACTAAATAAAAACCCTAAACCCTAAACCCTAAACCCTAAACCCTAAACCCCAAAATCGTAAAACCTAAAACACTAAACCCTAAACCCTAAAACCCTAAACCCTAAATCGAAAACCCTAAACCCTAAACCCTAAACACTAGAGCCTAAATCGTAAACCCTAAAAACCTAAACACCTAAAGCAAAAACCCTAAACCCTAAAACGTAAACCCAAAATGCTAAACCCTAAAACCAAACACCAAACCCAAACCCCAAACCTCAAACCTTAAACCCTAAAAACTAAACCGTAGACCCTAAAAACCCAAAACCCAAATCCCTAAAAACTAAACCCTAAAACCTAAACACCTAAAGCCTAAAGCCTAAAGCCTAAACCTTAACCACTAAAACCAAAACCCTAAACCCTAAAGGCTAAAACCCTAAACCCTAAACCCTAAATACAAAAACAAAAACCCTTAACCCTAATCCGAAAACCCTAAACCCTAAACCCTAAACCCTAAACCCTAAATCCAAAACCATAAACCCCAAACCTTAAACCCTAAACCCTATACCCTAAGCCCTAAATCCTAAATACGAAACCTTAAACCTTAAACTCTAAACCAAAAACCCTGAACCATAAACCCTAAGCCCTAAATACGAAACACTAAACCCTAAATCCTATATCCAAAACCCTAAACCCTAAATCCTAAACCCGAAATCTAAAACTCTAAACCCTAAACCCTAATCCCTAAACGCCAAACCCTAAACCGTAAAACCTAAACCCTAAAACCTAAAGGCCTAAACCCTACACCCTCAGCCCTAAAGCCTAAAACCTAAATCCTAAAACCTAAACACCTAAACCCTAAATACAAAACCCTGAACCCTAAACCATAAACCAAAACACTAAACCCCAAACTATAAACCCTAAAACCTAAACACCTAAAGCCTAAAACCTAAACCCTAAATCTTAACCCCAGAACCCTAAACCATAAACACAAAACCCTAAACCCTAACCCAAAACCATAAACCCTAAGCCTTAAACGCTAAAACCCTAAACCCTAGTCCGAAAACCCTAAACCCTAAACCCTAAAACCCTAAACCCAAAAACACTAAACCCTAAACCCTAAACAGTTGACACTAAACCCTAAACCCTAAACCTTAAACCCTAAATACTTACCCGAAAACACTTAACCCTAAACCCTAAACACTAAATAAAAACCCTAAACCCTAAACCCCAAAATCGTAAAACGTAAAACACTAAACCCTAAACCCTAAAACCCTAAACCCTAAATCCTAAACCCTAAATCCTAAACCTTAAACACTAGACCCTAAACCATAAACCCTAAAACCTAAACACCTAAAGCAAAAACCCTAAACCCTAAAACGTAAACCCTAAACGCTAAACCCTAAAACCAAACACCAAACCCAAACCCCAAACCCCAAACTCAAAACCCTAAAAACTAAACCGTAGACCCAAAAAACCCAAAACCCAAATCCCTAAAAACTAAACCCTAAAACCTAAACACCTAAAGCCTAAAGCCTAAAGCCTAAACCTTAACCTCGAAACCCTAAATTTGAAACCCTAAACCCTAAACGCTAATACAAAACCCTAAACCCTAAAACCAGAAATCAAAAACAAAAACCCTACCCTCATCACGAAAACCCTAAAACA
>NW_026652101.1:0-20908 GCF_029873635.1 Malania oleifera
ACACTACAAATCCAAACCCTAAACCGAAAAGACCCAAAGTGGCTCTAAACCACTAATAAAACACCCAAAAATACCAGTCCACGCAGCCACTAAACTCCTCTGAAACACCTAAACTAACCCAATACTCTAAAACCTAAAACCTAAACCCGAAAACCTAAACCCCTTGACCCTAAACCCTAAATCCTAAACCCTAAACCCTAAAATCTAAACCCTAAAACCAAAACCTCTAAACCCTATACCTTAAAACCTAAACCCTAAACGCAATACCCTAAACAGTAACCCTAAACCCTAAACCCTAAACCCTAACCCCAAACCCTAAACCCTAAACCCTAAACCCTAGACCCTAAAAACCTTAACCCATAAACCCAAAACCCTAACCCCAAACCCTAACCCCTAACCCTAAACCCTAAACCCGAAACCCGAAACCCAAAACCCTAAACCCTATAACCCTAAACCCTACACCATAAAACCTAATCCCTAAACATTATATCTTAAACCGTAAACCCAAAATGCAAAACCCTAAACCGTAAACCCTAAATACTAGACACTAAACATTAATCCCTAAAACCTAAACCCTAAATCCAAAAACCTAAATCTTAAACCCTAAACCCTAAAACCTAAACACCAAACCCTAAACCCTAAACCCTAAACCCTAAAACCCAAATCCTTATACCCGAAATCAAAAAGACTAAACCCTAAACCCTAAATCCTAAACCCTAAACCCTAAACGCTAAATGCTAAACCCTAAGTCCTAAACGCTAAAACCTAAACCCGTAGACCCTAAACCATAAACCCTGAACCCTAAACCCTTACCCTAAAATTTAAACCCTACAACCTAAACACCTAAGCCCTATACCCTAAACCCTAAACCCAATACCCTAAACCACAAACCCTAAAAACTAAACCTTAAACCGTAAACCCTAAACCCTAACCCCAAACCTTAAACCCTAAACCGTAAACCCTAAACCCTAAACCCTAGACCCTAAAAACCTTAACCCTAGACCCAAAACCCTAAACCCGAACCCTAAACCCAAAACCCTAAACCCTAAACCCTATAACCCAAAATACCAAACCCTAAACCCTAAACCCTAAACACTAGACACTAGACACTAAACACAAAACCCTAAAACCTAAACCATAATTCCAAAACCCTAAATTCTAAACCCTAAACCCTAAACTCTAGCCCCTAAAAACCCTAAACCCTAAGACCTAAACAACCAAACCCTAAACCCTAAACACTAAACACTAAACACTAAACCCCACCCTAAACCTTAAACCCTAAACTCTAGACCCTAAAAACCCTTAACCTTAAACCCTAACACCAAACCGTAACCCGAAACCAGAAACCCAAAACCCGAAATCCTAAACCCTAAACCTTAAATCCTAAACCCTAAAACCCTACACTCTAAACCCTATACCTTAAACCCTAAACCCAAAACCTTAAATGTTAAACCCTAAACTCGAAATACTAAACACTATACCCTAAACACTAAACCCTAAACCCTAAACTCTAAATTCAAAAACCTAAACCATAAACCCTAAACCCCAAATCCTAAACCTTAAACCTTAAACCCAAAAACCAAAACCCTAAACCCTAAATACCTAAATCCTAAACCCAAAACCCTAAACCCCAAACCCAAAACCGAAAACCCTAAACCTTATACCCTAAATCCTAAACCCTAAACCCTAGCCCTAAAACCTAAACCCTAAACACAAAAACCCTAAACCCTAAAACACTAAACCCTAAAACCTAAAACCCTAAACCCAAGATCATAAACCCTTAACCACAACACTAAACACTAAACCCTAAACCCTAAACATCAAACCTCAAACCCTATAACCCTAAAACCTAAACACCTAAACGCAAAACCCTAAACCCTAAACCCTAAACCCCAAACCCAAAACCCTATAACCCTAAATGCTAAACCCAAAACCCTAAACCCTAAACCCTAAACCCCAAACCACAAACCCTAAGCCCCAAATGCTTAGCCCTAAACCCTAACCCTAAACCCTAAACCCTAAACCCCAAACACTAAAGTAAAAACCCTAGACTCTAAAAATCCTAAATCCTAACCCTTAAACCCTAGCCCCAAACCCTAAACCTCAAAACCGAAACCCTAAACACTATAACCCTAAACCCTAACCCCTAAATTGTAAAACCCTAAAATCGTAAACACAAAAACCAAAATCCAAAACACAAAACCCAAAACCCAAAATCCAAAACACTAAACCCTTAACCCTAAACCCTAAACACTAAACGCAATGTCCTAAACCCTAAAATCTAAACCCCGAAAAACTAAACCCCTAGGCCCTAAGCCCTAAACCCTAAACTCTAAAATTTAAACCCTAAAACCTAAACACCTAAACCCTACACCCTAAACCCTAAACCCAAAAGCCTAAACCTTGAACCCTCAACCCTAAACACTAAACCCTAAACCCTAACCCCAGATACCCTAAACCCTAGACCCTAAAAACCTTAAACCCTGAACCGGAGACCCTAACCCTAAAGCCTCACCCCAAACCCAAAACCAAAAACCCAAAACCCAAAACCCAAAACCATAAACGCTAAACGCTAAACCCAAAACATTATATCTTAAACAGTAAACCCAAAACCCTAAACACTAAACCCTAAACCCTAAATACTAAAATCTAAACACTAAACCCTAAACCCTACACCCCAAATCAAAAACCCTAAACCCTAAACCCTAAACCCAAACCCTAACCCCTATAAACATAAACCCAAAACCCTAAACCCTAAACGTTAAATCGTAAACCCTAAAACATTAAACCCCAAACCCTAAACCCTAACCCCAAAACCCTAAACCCTCAATCCTAAATCCTAAATACAAAACTCTAAACCATAGACCCTAAACCCTAAACCATAAATCCTAAACCATTAAACCCGAAGTGCTAAACCTTAAATCCAAAACCATACACCCGAAACCCTAAACCCTCCAAAACCTAAAAAGCTAAACCCTAAAACCTAAAGCCATAACCCAAAACACCTAAACCCTAAACACTAAACACTAAACACTAAACCCTAAACCCTAGCCCTAAACCCTAAGCCAAAAACCCTAAACTCAAAACCCCAAACCCTAAACCCTAACTATTAAACTATAAAACCCAAAAATGAAAACCCTAAACCCTAAACCCTAAACCTTATGCCTTAAACCCTTAACCACAACACTAAACCCTAAACCCCAATACCCTAAACCCTAAGCCCTAAACCATAAACCCTAAATCGTAAACCCTTGACCCTAAACCCTATAACCCTAAATCCTCAACCATAAACCCTAAACCCTAAACCATAAAACCTAGACCATAAATCCAAATACCTAAACCTTAAACCATAAACCCTAAATCCTAAACCTTAAACCCTCAACCCTAAACCCTAAACCCTAAACCTTAAAACCTAAACCCTAAATCCAAATCCCTAAACTTGAAACCTTAAACCCTAAATCCAAAACCTTAAACCCTAAACCCTTAAACATAACACCAAACACTAAACCCAAAATCCTAAACACTAAACCTCAAACCCTAAACCCAAAAACCTAAACTCTAAAACCAAAAAATGAAACCCTAAACCCTATGTGCTAAACCCTTAACCACAGCACTAAACCCCAAACCCTAAAACCCTAAAACCCTAAACCCTAAACCATAAACCATAAACCCTAAATACTAAACAGTAAACTTTAAACCCCAATCCGTAAACCCTAAATCCAACCTTAAACTCTAAACCCTAAAACCAAAATCCTAAAACCCAAACACCAAAACCCTAAACCCTAAACATTATACCCTAAATCCTAAACCCTAAACCCTAACCCTAAACCCTAAAACATTAAACCCTAAACCCTTAACCACAGAACTAAATTAAAACCCCTAAACCCTAAACCCTAAAACCTAAACACCTAAACCCTAAACCCTAAACCGTAAACCCTAAACCCTATAACACCAAACCCTAAACCCTAATCCATAAACCCTAAACCCCAAATCTTAAACCCTAAACCTAAAACAATAAACCCTTAACCATAAATTCTAAACACTAAACCCAAAACTCTAAACCCTAAACCCTCAACACTAAACCCTAGACCCTAAAACCTAAACCCAAAAACCAAAACCCTAAACCCTAAACCCTAAACCCAAAAACCAAAACCCTAAACCTAAAACAATAAACCTTTAACCCAAAATCCTAAACCCTAAACCCTAAACCCTAAATTCAAACACTAAACCCAAAACTCTAAACCCTAAACCCTAAACCCTAAACCCTAGACCCTAAAACCTAAACCCAAAAACCAAAACCCTAAACCTTAAACATTATACCCTAAACCCTAAACCCTAAACCCTATAACCCCAAACCCAAAACCCTAATGCATAAACACTAAACCCCAAATCTTAAACCCTAAACCCTAAACAATAAACCCTAAACCTTCAACCCTAAACCCTAAATACTAAACACTAAACCCAAAACTCTAAACCCTAAACCCCAAACCCTTAACCCAAAACCTTAAACACTAAACGCTAAAACCTAAACCCAAAAACCTAAACCATAAACCCTAAAGCCTAAACATTAAACCTTAAACCTTAACCCTAAACCCTAAAAACTAAACCCTAAACCCTAGACCCAAAAAACCTTAAACCCTTAACCCGAAACCGTAACCCGAAACCCTAACACCAAACCCTAAAACCTAAACCGAAAACCCAACCCCAAACCCTAAACCCTAAACATTATATCTTAAACTGTAAACCCAAAATCGAAAACCCTAAACCCTAAACCTTAAATACTAGACACTAAACACTAAACCCTAAACCCTAAATAAAAAACCTAAACCCTAGACAGTAAACCATGAACTCGAAAACCTAAACACCTAAACCCTAAAACCTAAACCCTAAACCCAAAATCCAAAACCCTAAACCTTAAACCCTAAACCCTAGACCCTACAAATCGTAAACCCTAAAACTTAAAACCTAAACCCTAAAACCTAAACAACTAAACCGTAAACCCTAAATCCTAAACCAAAAACCCAAAACCTTAAACCCTAATGCCTAAACCCTAAACACTAAACCCCAAACCCAACCTTAAACCCTGAACCCTAAACTCTAGACACTTAAAATCCTGAACCCTAAACCCAAAACCCTAAACCGTAAACCAAAAACCTGACACCAAACACAAAACCATAAACCCGAAACCCTAAACCCTAAACCTTATAAACCAAAACCCTAAACCCTAAACCGTAAACCCTAAACCTTAAACCCTAAACCCTAAACTCTAAATACTAAGCTCTAACCCCTATACCCTAAACCCCAAACCCAAAATCCAAAACCCTTAAACCCTAAACCCTAAACCTTAAATCCAAAACCCTAAACCCGAAACCCTAAACCCTAAATCCTAAACCTTAAAAGCTAAACCCTAAAACCTAAAGCCTTAACCCTAAACACCTAAACCCTAAACCTTAAACCCTAAACCCTAAACCCTAAACATTAAACCCTAAACCCTAACCCTAACCCTAAACCCTAAACACTAAACACTAAACCCTAAATATTAAACTATAAAACCCAAAAATGAAAACCCTAAACCCTAAACCCTAAACCTTATGCCCTAAACCCTTAACCACAACACTAAACCATAAAACCCAATACCCTAAACCCTAAGCCCTAACCCCAAAATGCTAAACCGTAAACCCTAAATCCTAAACCTTATAATCCTAAATCCTGAACCCTAAACCCTAAAACCCTAAACCCTAAACCCTAAACAGTAAACGCTAAGCCCTAAATCAAAAACCCTAAACCTTAAACCCAAAATACTAAACACTATACCCAAAATCCAAAACCCTAAACCATAAACCATAAACATTAAAACCTAAACCCTAAACCTTATACCCTAAGTCCTAAACCTCAAACCCTAAACACTAAAACCTAAACCCTAAACCCTAAACACCTAAACCCCAAACCCTAAACCCTAAATCCAAAACCCTAAACCATAAACCATAAACATTAAAACCTAAACCCTAAACCTTATACCCTAAGTCCTAAACCTCAAACCCTAAACACTAAAACCTAAACACTAAACCCTAAACACCTAAACCCTAAACCCTAAACCCTAAACCCTAAACCCTAAACCCTAAACACTAAACCCTATACTAACCCTAAACCCAAAGCCCTAAACTCTAAACCCCAAACACTAAACCCTAAACCCTAAATCCTAAACCCTAAACCCTGAACCCTAAACCCTAAATCCTAAAAGCTAAAACCAAAAAATGAAAACCCTAAACCCTAAACCCAAAGCCCAAAACCCTATGTCCTAAACCCTTAACCACAGAAGTAAACCCTAAACCCTAAAAACCAAAACCCTAAGCCCTAAACCCTAAACCCAAAACCCTAAACATTATAACCCTAATTCCTAAACCCTAAACCCTAAACCCTAACCCCTAAAACCCTAACCCCTAAAACCCTAATCCTTAAATCAAAAACTATAAACCCTAAACCCTAAATCCAAAACCCTAAACCCTATAACCTTAAACCATAAACCCTAAACCCTAAACACTAAACATTATAACTTGAACCGTAAACCCAAAACCCAAAACACTAAACCCTAAACCCTAAATATTAGACACCAAATACTAAACCCTAAACCTTAAACCCTAAATCCAAAACCCTAAACCCACCTTAAACCCTAAACCCTAAACCCTATGACCCAAAATCCTAAACACTAAACCTTAAAACCCTAAATGCTAAACAATAAACCTTAAACCCAACATACTAAACACTAAACTTTGAACCCCAATCCCCAAACCCTAAATTCAACCCAAAACCCTAAACCTAACACCAAAATCCTGAACCCTAAACATTATACCCTAAATCTGAAACCCTAAGCCCTAACCCTAAACCCTAAACCCAAAACCCAAAAACCCCAGACCCTAAAACACTAAACCCAAAACCTTAAAACCCTAAACCGTAGACCCTAAACCCTTAACCACATAACTAAACACTAAACCCAAAACCCAAAACCCTAAAACTAAAACCCTAAACCCTAAACCTTAAACTCTATAACCCTAAACCCTAAACTGTAAACCTAAACCTTAAACCCTAAACCCCAAATCTTAAACACTTAACAAAAAACCTTAAACCCTAAACCCTAAACCCTAAATACTAAACACTAAACCCAAAATTCTAAACCCTAAACCCTAAACCCTAAACCCCAAATAATAAACATTAAACCCTAAACCCAAACCCTAAACACTAAACCCTAAACCCTAGACCCCAAAAACCTTAAACCTTGAACCCGAAACCCTAACGTCCAAGCCTAACACATAAACCCAAAACCTTAAACCCTGTAACCCTAAACCCTAAATCCTAAACCCTAAACCCAAAATTCTAAACCTTATACATTATATCATAAATCGTAAACCCAAAATCAAAAACCCTAAACCGTAAACCCAAAACCCTAAATAATAGACAATAAACACTAAACCCTAAACCCTAAACCCTAAACCCTAAATCAGAAACCCTAAACCCTAAACCCTAAAACCTAAACACCTAAACCCTAAACCCTAAACCCTAAACCCTAGACCCTAAAAACCCAAAAACCTAAAACCTAGAACCTAAACCCTAAAACCTAAACACCTAAACCGTAAACCATAAACCCTAAACCCTAAACCCTAAACTCTAATGCCTAAACCCTAAACACTAGACCCTAAAACCCACCCTAAACCTTAAACCCAAAACTCTAGATCCTAAAAACCCATAACCCTAAACCCAAAACCCTACACCCTCAACCCAAACCCTTACCCCAAACACAAAATGTTAAACCCGAAACCCTAAACCCTAAACCCTAAACCCTAACTCGAAAAACCTAAACCCTAACTCCTAAACCCATAAACCCTAAACTCTAAACCTTAAACCCTAAACCCTAAACCTTAAATCGAAAACCCTAAACCCCGAACCCTAAACCCTAAATCCAACACCTTAAAAGCTAAACCCTAAAACCTAAAGCCTTAACCGTAAACACCTAAACCCAAAACCCTAAACCCTAAACCGTAAACCCGGAACATTAAACCTGAAACCCTAAACCCTAAACACTAAACCCCAAACCCTAAACCCAAAATATTAAACTACAAAACCCAAAAATGAAAACCCTAAACCCTAAACACTAAACCGTAAACCTTATGCCCTAAACCCTTAACCACAACACTAAACCATAAAAACCAATACCGTAAACCATAAGCCCTAAACCCTAAACCCAAAATCGTAAACCTTAAACCCTATAACCCTAAATCCTTAACGTTAAACCCAAAACCATAGACCCTAACCCCTAAATCAAAAACCCTAAACCTTAAACCCTAAAACCTAAACCCTAACTACTAAACACTAAACCCAACACACTAACCCGTAAACCCTAAACCCTAAATACTAAACGCTAAACCCAAAACTCTAAACCCTAAAACCTAATCCTTCAACCCAAAACCCTAAACCCTAAAACCTAAACCCCAAACCCCAAACCCTAAACATTAAACCCTAAACTCAAACCCTAAACAAAAAACTCCAAACACTAAACCTTAAACCCTAGACCTTAAACACCTTAAACCCTGAACCTGAAACCCTAATGCCCAAGCCTACCACCAAACCCTAAACCCTAAATCAAACACCCTAGACCCTAAACCCTAAACCTTAAACCCTAAAACCTAAACACCTAAACCCTAAACCCTAAGCCCTAAACCCTAAACCCAAAATCCTAAATTGTAAACCTTACAATCTAAACGCTAAACCCTAGACACTAAAAACCCCAAACCGTAAAACCTAGAACCTAAACCCAAAAACCTAAACACCTAAACCGTAAACCATAAGCCTGAAACCCTAAACCATAAACCATAAATCTAATGCCTAAACCCTAAACACTAAACCCTAAACCCTACCCTAAACCTTAAACCCAAAACCCTAGACCCTAAAAACCTTGAACCCTAAACCCTAAACCCAAACCCTGACCCCAAACACAAAACCTTAAACCCGAAACCCTAAACCCTAAACCCTAAACCCTAAACCCTAAACCCTAATGCCCAAAACACTACACCCTAAACCCTAAACCCTAAACCTTAAACCCAAACCCCAACACCCTAAACCCTAAACCCTAAACCCTAAATGCTAAGCTCTAAACACTAGACCCTAAACCCTAAACCCTAAATCCAAAACCCTTAAACCCTAAACCTTAAATCGAAAACCCTAAACCAAAAACCCTAAACCCTAAATCCTAAACTTTAAAAGCTAAACCCTAAAACCTAAAGCCTTAACCCTAAACACCTAAACCCTAAACCCTAAATGCTAAACCCCAAACCTTAAATATTAAACCCTAAATCCTAAACCTTAAAAGCTAAACCCAAAAACCTAAAGCCTTAACCCTAAACACCTAAACCCTAAACCCTAAATGCTAAAACCTAAACCCTAAACATTAAACCCTAAACCCTAAACCCTAAAGACAAAACTCAAAACCCTAAACCCTAAATATTAAACTATAAAACCCAAAAATCGAAACCCTAAACCCTAAACCCTAAACCCTAAACCATATGCCCTAAATCCTTAACAATAACACTAAACCATTAAACCCAACACCCTAAACCCTAAGCCCTAAACCCTAAACCCTTCAACCCTAAATCCTTAACCCTAAACCCTAAGCACTAAATCAAAAACCTTAAACCTTAAACCCTAAAACCGAAACCCTAAATACTAAACACCATACCCTAAACCCTAAACCCTAAACCCAAAACCTTAAAACCAAAACCCCAAACCTTAAACCCTAAGTCCTAAACCTTAAACCCTAAACACTAAAACCTAAACCCTAAACCCTAAACACCTAAACCCTAAACCCTAAACCCTAAACCCTAAACGCTAAACACTAAACCCTAAACACTAACCCTAAACCCTAAGCCCTAAACCCTAAACCCTAAACCCTAAACCTTAGACCCTAAACCCTAAATCCTAAACACTAAACCCCAAACCCTAAGTCCAAAAAATGAAAACCCTAAACCCTAAACCATAAGCCCTAAACACTATGTCCTAAACCCTTAACCACAGCACTAAACGATCAACCCTAAAAACAAAAACCCTAAGCCCAAAACCCTAAACACTCAACCCTAAACCCTAAACCCTATCACCTAAATCCTAAACCCTAAACCCTAAACCCTAACCCCAAAAACCCTAAACCTTAAATCCAAACCCTAAACCCTAAACCCAAAATCCAAAACCCTAAACCCTATAACCCTAAACACTAAACCCTATTCCTAAACCCTAAACATTATAACATGAATCGTAAACCCAAAACCCAAAACCCAAAATGCTAAACCCTAAACACTAGACACCAAACACTAAACCCTAAAACCTAAACCCTAAATCAAAAACCCTAAACCCTGAACCCTAAACCTGAAAACCCTAAACCCTAAACCCTAAACCCTAAATACTAAACACTAAACCCTAAACCCTAAACCCCAAACCCTAAATCCTACACCCTTCAACACCAAACCCTAAACCCTCAACCCTAATCCTAAATCAAAAACCGTAAACCTTAAACCTTATTCCCTAGACCCTAAACATTAAACTGGAAACCCAAAATCCTACCCTAAACCCTAAACTCAAATTCTAGACCCTAAAAACCCTGAACCCTAAACCCTAAACCCTAAACCCAACCCCAACCCCAAAGACTAAACCTTAATCCCGATCGCCTAAACCCAAAACCCTAAACCTTAAACTGTAAACCCAAAAACACCAAACCCAAAACCCTAAACCCTAAACCGTAAAGCCTAAACCCTAAATACTAAACACTAAACCCTAAACCCTAAATCCTAAACCCCTAAACCCTAAAACCTAAACCCTAAACCCTGAACCCAAACCCCTAAACCTTAAACCCTAAACCCTATATCCTAAACCATAAACCGTAAACCCTTAATCCTAAACACGTAAAACCTAAACCCTAAAGCCTAAACCTAAACCCTAAACCCTAAACCCTAAACAAAAAACCCAAAATAGTAAACCCTATAACCCTAAACCCTAAACACTAAACCCCAGATACTAAACACTATACCCTAAACCCTAAACCCTAAACCCAAAACACTAAACACCTAAACCCTAATCCCTAAACCCTAAACCCAAAATACTAACCCCGAAACCCTAACCCTAAACCCTAAATGCTAAACACTAAACCCTAAACACTAACCCAAAACCCTAAACCCTAAACCCTAAACCCTAGACCCTAAACCCTAAATCCTAAACACTAAACCCCAAACCCTAAGTCCTAAATCCTAACCTTTAAAGCCAAAAAATGAAAACCCTAAACCCTAAACCCTATGTCCTAAACCCTTAACCACAGCACTAAACCATCAACCCTAAAAACAAAAACCCTAAGCCCAAAACCATAAACACTCAACCATAAACCCCAAACCCTATCACCAAAATCCTAAACCCAAAACCCTAAACCTTAACCCCAAAAATCCTAAACCTTAAATCCAAAACCCTAAACCCAAAATCCAAAACCCTAAACCCTACAACCCTAAACCCTAAACCCTAAACCCTAAATCCTAAACCGTAAATATTATAACTTGAACCGTAAACCCAAAACCCAAAACCCAAAATGCTAGACACCAAACACTAAACCCTAAAACCTAAACTCTAAATCAAAAACCCTAAACCCTGAACCCTAAACCTGAAAACCCTAAACCCTAAACCTTAAACCATAAACCCTAACCCCAAAACCCTAAACCCTAAACCCTAAACCCTAAATACTAAATACTAAACCCTAAACCCTAAACCCTAAACCCTAAATCCTAAACCCTTAAACCCTAAACCCTAAACCCTAAACCCTAAACCCTAAACCCTAAATCAAAAACCCTAAACCTTAAACCCTATTCCCTAAACCCTAAACATTAAACCGTAAACCCTAAATCCTACCCTAAACCCCAAACCCTAATTCTAGACCGTAAAAACCCTGAACCCTAAACCCTAAACCCTAAACCCAAACCCAAACCCCAAAGACTAAACCTTAATCCCGATCTCCTAAACCCAAAACCCTACAAACCTAAACCCTAAACCCTAAACCTTAAACTGTAAACCCTAAAACACCAAACCCTAAACCCTAACCCCAAAACCCTAAACCGTAAAGGCTAAACCCTAAATACTAAACACTAAACCCTAAACACTAAACCCTAAACCCTAAATCCTAAACCCCTAAACCCTAAACCCTAAACCATAAACCCTAAATACAAAACCCAAAACCGTAAACCATAAACCCTAAAACCTAAACCCTTAACCCTAAACACCTAAACCCTAAACCCTAAAGCCTAAACCCCAAACCATAAACCCTAAACAAAAAACCCTAAATAGTAAACCCTATAACCCTAAACCCTAAACCCTAAACCCTAAATACTAAACACTATACCCTAAACCCAAAACCCAAAACCCAAAACCCTGAACCCTGAACCCTAAACCCTAAACCCTAAACCCTAAACCCTAAACACTAAACCCTAAATCCTAAACCTTAAAACCTAAACAAAACCAAAACCCTAAACCCTAAACACCTAAACCCTAATCCCTAAACCCTAAACCCTAAATACTAAGCCCTAAACCCTAACCCTAAACCCTAAACTATAAACACTAAACCCTAAACTGTAAATCTTAAACACTAAACCCCAAACCATAAACTCTAAAACCCAAAAATGAAAACCCTATGTCCTAAACCCTTAACCACAAAACAAAACCCTAACCTCTAAAAGCCTAAACCCTAAGCCCTAAACCCAAAACCCAAAACCCAAAACCCAAAACCCTATAACCCTAAATCCTAAATCCTAAAACCCTAAACCGTAAAACCTAAACCCTAAATACTAAACATTAAACTTTAAACTCTAATCCCTAAACCCTAAATCCAACCCTAAAACCTAAACCCTAAAACCCTAAAACGTAAACCCCAAAACCCTAAACCCTAAACCCTAAACCCTAAGCCGAAACCCTAAACCCTAATCACTAAACCCTAAACCCTAAACCCTAAGTACTAAAGACTAAATCCTAAACCCTAAACCCTAAACCCTAAACCCTAAACTTTAAACCCTAAACACTAAACCCTAAACCCAAAACCCTAACCCCAAACCCTAAACCCTAAACCCTAGACCCTAAAAAACATAAACCCTAAACCCTAACCCCAAACCCTAACACCAAACCCTCAGCCATAACCCTAAACCCTAAACCCAAGACCATAAAAACCCTAAACCCTAAACCCTATAACCCTAAATCCAAAACCCTAATCCCTAACCCCTAAACCCTAAGCCCTAAACCCTAAACCTCAAACCTTAAACCCTAAACCCAAAACCCTACATACTAAACACTAAACCATAAACCCTAACCCCAAACACTAAACCTTAAAACCTAACAACCTAAATCCAAAACCCAAAACCCTAAACTTTAAACCGTAAACCTAAACACTAAACACGAAACCCTAAACCTTAAACCCAAATGCCAAACCCTAAACCCAAAACCTTGAACACTAGGCCCAAAACCCAAGACCCTAAAAGACCTAAGTCGTAAACCGTAACCCCAAACCCTAAACCTTAAACCCAAAACCCTAAACCCAAGACCCTAAAAACCCCAAACCCTGAACCCAAAACTGTTCACCCAAACCAACACTCCAAACCCTATGCCCTAAAACCAAAACCCTAAACCCTAAACCCTAAACCCTAATCCCTAACCCCTTAACCCTAAGCCCTAAACCTTAAACCCTAAACCCAAAACCCAAAACCCTAAACTCTAAATACTAAACACAAAAGCCTAACCCAAAACCCTAAACCAAAAACCTTAAAACCCTAAACCCTAAAACCTAAACCTTAAATCCAAAACCCTAAACCCTAAACCCTAAACCATAACCCCTAAACCCTAAAACCTAAACCCTAAACCCTAAACCCTAAACCCTAAACCCTAAACCCCAAACCCTAAACCCTAAACCCTAAATCCAAAAGCCTAAACCCTAAACCCTAAACCCTAAATACAAAACACTAAATCCTAAACCCTAAACCCTAAACCCTAAATACCTAAACCCCAAACCCTAATCCCCAAACCCTAAACCCTAAACCCTAAACCCAAAAACCTAGACACCTAAACCCAAAACCTAGACCCCAACCCCAAAACCCTAAACCCTAGACCCTAACAAAAAAACCTAACCTCAAACCCTAAACCCTAAAACCTAAACACCTAAACCCTAAACCCCAAAACCTAAACCCTAAACCCTAAAGACAAAACCGTAGACCCCAAACCCTAAACACTAAAATCGAACCCTTAAACCCTAGACCGTAAAAAACCTAAACCCTAAACCCTAACCCCAAAACCTAAAACCAAAACCCTAAAACCCTAAACCCAAAATCCACAACCCTAAACCCCAAATCCTAAACCCTAAATCCCAAACCCTAAACCATAAAACCTAAACACCTAAACCCTAAACCCCAAACCCTAAACCGTAAACCCTTAACCCTAGACCTTAAACCCTCAGCACTAAACCCTAAACCCTACCCCTAAACCATAAACTGTAAACCTTAAACACTAAACACTCAATCCTAAACCCTAAACGCTAAATCCTAAAACCTAAAACCCCAAAACGAAAACCCAAAACCAAAAACCCTAAACCTAAACCCTAAGCCATAAACCCTAAACCCTAAACACTAAACAGTAAACCCTAAACCCTAACCCTAAACCCTAAACCAAAAACCCTAAACACTAAACCCCGAACACTAAACCCTAACTATTAAACTATAAAACCCAAAAATGAAAACCCCAAACCCTAAACCCTAAACCCTAAACCTTATGCCTTAAACCCTTAACCACAGTACTAAACCCTAAACCCCAATACCCTAAACCTTAAGCCCTAAACCATAAACCTTAAACCGTAAACCCTTGACCCTAAACCCTATAACCCTAAACCCTAAACCCCAAATCCTAAACCCTAAACCTTAAAACCTAGACCCTAAATCCAAATCCCTAAACCCGAAACCTTAAACCCTAAATCCTAAAACTTAAACCCTTAACCCTAAACCCTAAACCTTAAAACCTAAACCCTAAATCGAAATCCCTAAACCCAAAACCCTTGACCATAAACCCTATAACCCTAAATCCTAAACCCTAAACCCTAAACACTAAACCTTAAAACCTAAAACCTAAATCCAAATCCCCAAACCCGAAACCTTAAACCCTAAATCGTAAACCTTAAACCCTAAACCCTAAAACCTAAACCCTAAACCCTAAACCCAAAATCCTAAACACTGAAGCCCAAACCCCAAACCCTAAATCCTAAACTCAAAAACCAAAAAATGAAACCCTAAACCCTATGTGCTAAACCCTTAACCACAACACCAAACCCCAAACCCTAAAACCCTAAACCCTAAACCCTAAACCCTATGACCCAAAATCCTAAACACTAAACGCTAAACCCTAAAACCCTAAACCCTAAATACTAAACACTAAACTTTGAACCCAAAACCCTAAATACTAGACACCAAATACTAAACACTAAACCCTAAACTCTAAATCCAAAACCCTAAACCCCAAACCCTAAACCCTAAACCCTAAACCCTATGACCCAAAATCCTAATGACTAAACCCTAAAACCCTATACTGTAAACAATCAACCTTAAAGCCTAAATACTAAACACTAAACTTTGAACCCCAATCCCTAAACACTAAATTCAACCCAAAACCCTTAACCCAAAACCCAAAATCCTAAACATTATACCCAAAATCCTAAACCCTAAACCCTAAACCCAAAACCCTAAACCCAAAAACCCCAAACCTTAAAACACTAAACCCAAAACCCTAAAACACTAAACCCTAGACCCTAAACCCTTAACCACAGAACTAAACACTAAACCCTAAACCCTAAATCCTAAAACCAAAACCCTAAAACTTAAACACCTAAACCCTAAACCCTAAACCGTAAACCTAAACCATAAACCCTAAACCCCAAATATTAAACACCTAACCAAAAACCTTAAACCCTAAACCCTAGATACTAAACACTAAACCCAAAACTATAAACCTTAAACTTTAAACCCTTAACCCCAAACCCTAAACCCTAAACCCTAAACCCTAAGCCCTAAAACACTAAACCCTAAACCGTAAACCCTAAACCTTAAATCCTAACACCAAAACCCTAAACCCTAAACCCTAAATACTAAGCTCTAACCCCTAGACCCTAAACCCTAAACCCTTAAACCCTAAACCCTAAACCTTAAATCCAAAACCCTAAACCCAAAGCCCAAAACCCTAAATCCTAAACCTTAAAAGCTAAACCCTAAAACCTAAAGCCTTAACCTTAGACCTAAACCCTAAACCCTAAACCCTAAACCCTAAATATTAAACCCTAAACCCTAACCTTAAACCCTAAACCCTAAACACTAAACCCCAAACACTAAACCCTAAATATTAAACTATAAAACCGAAAAATGAAAACCCTGAACCCTAAACCCTAATCCTTATGCCCTAAACCCTTAACCACAACACTAAACCATAAAACCCAATACCCTAAACCCTAAGCCCTAACCCCAACACCCTAAACCGTAAACCCTAAATCCTAAACCTTATAACCCTAAATCCTGAACCCTAAACCCTAAACCCTAAACCCTAAACAGTAAACACTAAGCCCAAAATCAAAAACCCTAAACCTTAAACCCTAAATACTAAACACTAAACCCTAAACACCTAAACCCCAGACCCTAAACCCTAAACCCTAAACACTAACCCTAAACCCAAAACCCAAAACCCTAAACCCTAAACACCTAAACCCCAGACCCTAAACCCTAAACCCTAAACACTAACCCTAAACCCAAAACCCAAAACGCTAAACCCTAAACACTAAACCCTAAACCTTAAATCCTAAACCCTCAACCCCGAACCCTAAACCCTAAATCGTAAACCCTAAAACCAAAAAATGAAAACTCTAAACCCTAAACCCAAAGCCCAAAACCCTATGTCCTAAACCCTTAACCACAGAAGTAAACCCTAAACCCTAAAAACCAAAACCCTAAGCCCCAAACCCTAAACCCTAAACCCTAAACACTATAACCCTAATTCCTAAACCCTAAAGTCTAAACCCTAACCCCTAAAACCCTAATCCTTAAATCAAAAACTATAAACCCTAAACCATAAATCCAAAACCCTAAACCCTATAACCCTAAACCATAAACCCTAAACCCTAAACATTAAACATTATAACTTGAACCGTAAACCCAAAACCCAAGACACTAAAATCTAAACCCTAAATATTAGACACCAAATACTAAACCCTAAACCTTAAACCCTAAATCCAAAACCCTAAACCCTAAACCCTATGACCCAAAATCCTAAACACTAAACCCTAAAACCCTAAACGCTAAACAATAAACCTTAAACTCAATACTAAACACAAAACTTTGAACCCCAATCCCTAAACCCTAAATTCAACCCAAAACCCTTAACCCAAAACCCTAAACCCTAAAACCAAAATCCTGAAACAAAAACACCAAAACCCTAAACCCTAAACATTATACCCTAAATCTGAAACCCTAAGCCCTAACCCTAAACCCTAAACCCTAAACCCAAAAACCCCAAACCCTAAAACACTAAACCCAAAACCCTAAAACCCTAAACCGTAGAACCTAAACCCTTAACCACAGAACTAAACACTAAACCCAAAACCCTAAACCCTAAAACCAAAACCCTAAACCCTAAACCCTAAACCCTATAACCCTAAACCCTAAACCGTAAACCTAAACCTTAAACCCTAAACCCCAAATCTTAAACACTTAACCAAAAACCTTAAACCCTAAACCCTAAACCCTAAATACTAAACACTAAAAACAAAACTCTAAACCCTAAACCCTAAAACCTAAACCCTAAAACCCAAACAATAAACATTAAACTCTGAACCCAAACCCTAAACCCTAAACCCTAAATCCTAAACCCTAAACCCTAAATTCTAAACCCTAAACATTATATCTTAAATCTTAAACCCAAAACCGAAAACCTTAAACCCTAAACCCTAAACCCTAAATACTAGACAATAAACACTAAACCCTAAACCCTAAACCCTAAATCAAAAACCCTAAACCCTAAACCCTAAAACCTAAACACCTAAACCCTAAACCCAAAATCTTAAACCCTAAACCTTAAACCGAAAACCCAAAACCCTAGACCCTAAAAACCCCAAAACCTAAAACCTAGAACCTAAACCCTAAAACCTAAACGCCTAAACCGTAAACCATAAACCCTAAACCCTAAACCTTAAACTCTAATGCCTAAACCCTAAAACCCACCCTAAACCTTAAACCCTAAACTCTAGACCCTAAAAACCCAGAACCCTAAACCCTAAACCCTACACCCTAAACCCAAACCCTTACCCTAAACACAAAACGTTAAACCCGAAAGCCTAAACCCAAAACCTTAAAAACCTAAACCCTAAACCCAAAATCCTAAACCCTAAACCTTAAACCCTAACCCAAAAGCCCTAAATCCTAAACCTTAAACCCTAGACCCCAAAAACCTTAAACCCTGAACCCGAAACCCTAACGCCCAAGCCTAACACAAAAATCGAAAACCCTAAACCCTATAACCCTAAACCCAAAATCCTAAACCCTAAACCCTAAATTCTAAACCCTCAAGATTATATCTTAAATCTTAAACCCAAAACCGAAAACCTTAAACCCTAAACCTCCTAAATACTAGACAATAAACACTAAACCCTAAATCAAAAACCCTGAACCCTAAACCCTAAACCCTAAAACCTAAACACCTAAACCCTAAACCCTAAACCCTAAACCCAAAATCTTAAACCCTAAACCTTAAACCCTAAACTCTAAACCCTAGACCCTAAAAACCCTAAAACCTAAAACCTAAAACCTAGAACCTAAACCCTAAAACAAAAACACCTAAACCATAAACCACAAACCCTAAACCCTAAACCTTAAGCTCTAATGCCTAAACCCTAAACATTAAACCCTAAAACGCACCCTAAACCTTAAAACCTAAACTCTAGACCCTAAAAACCAAGAACCCTACACCCTAAACCCAAACCCTTACCCCAAACACAAAACGCTAAACTTGAAACCCTGAACCTTAAACCTTGAAAACCTAAACCCTAAACCCAAAATCCTAAACCCTAAACCTTAAACCCTAACCCAAAAAACCTAAACCCTAAACCCTAAACCCTAGATCCCAAAAAACTTAAACCCTGAACCCGAAACCCTAACGCCCAAGCCTAACACCAAAACCCAAAACCCTAAACCCTATAACCCTAAACCCAAAATCCTAAACCCTAAACCCTAAATTCTAAACCCTAAACATTATATCTTAAATCGTAAACCCAAAACCGAAAACCCTAAACCCTAAACCCTAAATACTAGACAATAAACACTAAACCCTAAACCCTAAACCCTAAATCAAAAACCCCAAACCCTAAACCCTAAACCCTAAAACCTAAACATCTAAACCCTAAACCCTAAACCCTAAACCCTAAACCCAAAATCTTAAACCCTAAACCTTAAACCCTATACTCTAAACCCTAGACCCTAAAAACCCTAAAACCTAAAACCTAGAACCTAAACCCTAAAACCTAAAACCTAAACCGTAAACCATAAACCCTAAACCCTAAACCTTAAACTCTAATGCCTAAACCCTAAACACTAAACCCTAAAACCCACCCTAAACCTTAAACCCTAAACTCTAGACCCTAAAAACCCAGAACCCTAAACCCTAAACCCTACACCCTAAACCCAAACCCTTACCCCAAACACAAAACGTTAAACCCGAAACCCTAAACCCTAAACCTTAAAAACCTAAACCCTAAACCCTAAACCTTAAACCCTAACCCGAAAACCCTAAACCCTAAACCCTAAATCCTAAACCCTTAAACCCTAAACCCTAAACCCTAAATCCAACACCATAAAAGCAAAACCCTAAAACCTAAAGCCTTAACCGTAAACACTTAAACCCAAAACCCTAAACCCTGAACATTAAACCCTAAACCCTAAACCCTAAACACTAAACCCCAAACCCTAAACCCAAAATATTAAACTATAAAACCCAAAAATGAAAACCCTAAACCCTAAACACTAAACCATAAACCTTATGCCCTAAACCCTTAACCACAACACTAAACCATAAAAACCAATACCCTAAACCATAAGCCCTAAACCCTAAACCCTAAATCGTAAACCTTAAACCCTATAACCCTAAATCCTTAACCTTAAACCCTAAACCGTAAACCCTAACCCCTAAATCAAAAACCCTAAACCTTAAACCCTAAAACCTAAACCCTAACTACTAAACACTAAACCCAAAACACTAACCCATAAACCCTAAACCCTAAATACTAAACACTAAACCCAAAACTCTAAACCCTAAAACCTAAACCTTCAACCCAAAACCCTAAACCCTAAAACCTAAACCCTAAGCATTAAACCCTAAACCCAAATTGCTAAACACTAAACCCTAAACCCTAGACCTTAAAAACCTTAAACCCTGAACCTGAAAACCTAATGCCCAAGCCTACCACCAAACCCAAAACCCAAAACCCTAAACCCTAAAAATTATATCTTAAACCGTAAACCCAAAACCGAAAACACTAAACCCCAAGCCCTAAATTCCAGACACTAAACACTAAACCCTAAACCCTAAATCAAACACCCTAAACCCTAAACCCTAAACCCTAAACCCTAAACCCAAAATCCTAAACCCTAAACCTTAAAACCTGAACACTAAACCCTAGACACTAAAAACCCTAAACCCTAAACCTAAAACCTAAACCCAAAAATCTAAACATCTAAACTGTAAACCACAAACCTGAAACCCTAAACCATAACCCATAAATCCTAATGCCTAAACCTTAAACACTAAACCCTAAACCCTACCCTAAACTTTAACC
>NW_026652102.1:0-39316 GCF_029873635.1 Malania oleifera
ATGAACCTATACAATAAGGAAGTAGGAGGTTAACAAATATAGCCAATCAAAATTTAGTTAGTAAAAAATTTAAAATTAAAAATTGTGGAAAAAAAATGGATTTTGCTTTTGGAGACAGAGGAGTTAGCAGGACCTATTTTATCATTCAATTGGAGAAAAATTGAAAGTGGGCATGGAGGGACCCAATCGTAAATTATGATAACTACATTTTGAAGGTTTAAAATTCTGAGAGGAATGGGTTTTCCCAAGACCCCAGGGGGTAAAATTGGGAATTTTAAAATTATGAGGTCTAGTGACGTCCTATTTTTTAGAACCACAACTAGTATATGCCAACCTAGGTCTTCACGTAAGTCAGTAGTGTCAAACAATTCAAGGCAATTCAATCCCACAAATCAGTAATGTATGCAGATATTTAAAACTGATATAACATCCACAATTAAACACTAAGTAAACAAGTCAGAAAATAAATAGGCGTAGGGAAAGAGAGAAAGCAAAAAACACTAATATTTTTTACGAGGTTCAACTGTAATCGCCTACATTCCGTGCTCGAGCCAACCTGCTTGAGGATTCAACTAACCTTGCTTAATTAACCAGGCGGAGCAACGCATTACAGTACTTTTTCAAGGTGGAGTCCCCCTACCAATACCAGGGGGGAGCCAAGGGGGGGGTGAATTAGGGGTTTAAAAATCTTATCCCTGGTTTAATAGTTCGCAACGGTATAGTCCCAACCTAGGGCTAGCTACCCAAAGCGCGATTAAGTTAATATATGGAATTTAATCATGCACATCATTCACAAAATAACAACACGGCGGTAAATATAAGTGCGCAAAATATTAATAGACACACTATATGTGATCAGGTTAGCCAACAGTGGGCCTAAGTTCCCCGCTTTCAGCTCGCAAAGCCCAAGGATTTCCACAATGCTACTTAACAAGTGGAGCGAAACCTTAATTACAATTAGGTCAAATATGCACAGGTAACCTCAACATTTACAAACTCCCAGGTGGGCGGAGAAGGCCCTAGGTCACATTCACAGGATGACCCCAACCTTACACAATCCTTTACCGGGTTGGAATACCACCCCTCAGGACACATTGGAAATACAAAATACGTTCAATCCAAATGGTACAGGATTATGCTTCACGTAAAGATATATTGTACTCAATATGTTACAAGCCATCACATCAACAATGTAGGTAATGTAAGCTCAGTGATGCAACTAGTGGTGCTAACAACACTCACTATGGTCTAATCCGTGCTAGCTCAAGAGTGTTCAAAACAAGCAGTATCTTGGGATCTAAGTAGAGCATCCGTTCAGTAGCTAAATCATATCCAAAGATATGAATATGATAATCCAACTAGTTAAGAAGATTTCCTCAACTGAATAAGGCATAATATTAGTTTGAAAATATTTTGTTCGTTGAAAAACTTGCACAACAAAAAACAAGATATGGATCACTTCCACATAATAATGAAAATATCCTAAGCGTGATAGTTATCGCAACACTAGATTTATTATATTCAAATCAGATGGGATAAAACTTGTAAACTCCAAAAAATAAATCATCAATCAAAATAAGAAAATGGGAGTATACGCAATACCTAATATGAACTAGCAAACAAGATACTCTCAAATACTAAAATTATCAGGGACTAGAAATTGAGAGTATTAGGGCAATATGGATTTTGAAAAAATAGAGGATTTGCCCATAATGATTTTGCCAATCGTACTAATCCACACAATGAAAATCATATTTATAGGCTAAGGTTAAATATAACCGTTTAGGAGGTGGGACTTATTAGATGAAAATTATAACCATTTAGGACTGGTTGGGAAATATAGAAAGATTCAAAATGTTTAAACAACACTTGAACCCAACCTAACCCAATTTTATCGCAGTTAATACAATGTAAAACCCGCGAGGTTCAGGGTGGCTAAACGTGGTCGGGCGCTCGAATAGATATAGGAATAAAAGGATCTAAATAGGTCGGTCAGGTTGTCATGCTTCGACAACACGGATCAAAGTTAGTAGCCTTGTTCGTTAAATTCAGGTGCTGTCATAGGATCGGTCGCCCGAACTATGTGTTCGATGCGCTAGGGCTCTTTGAGTATAGTTCCAATTGCCCAAGTAGGTGAAAAAGCACACTGAAACGGGTTCAGGCTGCCGGGAAGAACGTTCCAAAAGTTCGGTCGCCCGAAACCAAGTCAACTCTGCTGACTTCCTAGCGGTTTGGGCGCCCGAGGTGTTTTGAACAACTGGGGTTCGGGTGTCCGGAGCTCCCTTAAAATTCCTTAGAAATCTTCAAATTAGTCATTTTAACAATCTATATTTGTATGATGATGTGTGTGAGGTGGGAACCTAGGTCTTTTCAAGTAGCCCCAAACCGTGGCATCGGTCAGAATTGCCCTAAGGTCCTAGGTCACTCTGATGGTCATTTTAAGCTACAAAACCGCAATGCAGACATGCAGAGATTATGTACAGACCGGCATCCGAATTACTATTACAGACCCTATAACTTAAAACAAAATAATAAATGTGTCGGCGGTTCGCATTCTCTTAGGTTGTCGCAGCACTATATAAAGTGTCAATGAGAACTGACACAACACTGCAACCATGAAAATACCCAAATATTGTTATTACAAACGGGGGGGACCTATTGAAGTCAACATTCTCCTATCGGGTGAGTCCCCCTAGATTACTCTCTGAGCGGAGCCAAATTTGTACAAGTGCTACTTACAGGATCGAGCTCCTCCTCTCAGGCCAATACCCAGGTCTGGAACATGGGTTCACTACGGAATTGCAAGGATAAAAAAAGATGAATATTTGGTGTACAAATTAACAGTGCTTCTTAGTAATCAAATGTGTAAAAGTAAAACCATGCACTCTTATATGATAGGAATTATGCTCAATAGAGTTGATAGTATTTCTCTCTCAAAAGTATATTATGAAAATAGTATGAGAGAGGATGATAATGATGCAAATGATCTGTGATGTTTAAAGAGAATTGCATAAAAGCTTTGAAAGATCTTAAACATGCCTAAATGATATCTCCAAAAAAGGTTGCTCAAAAGTAAAGGATGGTAGATGATAGAGTTAGGTCGCAATAAAGTTTGCAATAAAAATAAAGATGAGCTTGAATCTTTCAATCGGATGCTTAAGGATTCACAAGCAACAAAAAGTTTTCCCAAAAATAGACTCGGCAAAGCGGCTCGGGTGGACATCGTGGCAATAGGCAAAAAATCGAAAAAAAGTCATAATTCATATCGACTCATTTAAGTGATGTGATTAGGCAGTTCAGGGCGAATTAATCATGTGAATGGAGGATAATCCACCATTCTCAAGATAAATTTATTAAAATTGTATTTTGTGTCATAATAATATAAGTTGTATACGATAACGCGATTCGTTTGTGTATAACTTTTTAGGCACATATCAATCCTTCAATCGTTATAGTAATTAAAACTCCGTGATTCATGCAACTAAAATTGTAAGCAATAACACATAATAAATTAGCCCAATCCAACTCAAATAGAAACTCAAAACCGTGTGGACACTCGTGTTAGTCTAAAATTAAAACATTACAAATGTCGTAAAGCATGTGAGTTCTTGACACACAAATAATTTCAAATGCGGTTGTGAATCTCTCAAAATAAAACTATCTACAAACTAAAAAAATCTCAATCCATCCCTAAATTAACTTAAAAATCATTGAATGCCTCGAATTTAATGAAATGCTTCATGGTGACATCAAAGCTTTCATCTTTTCTCCTTGTGCCTATCATGCAAGAGTTCAAAATTGAAGTTTGAATCGACATAACATAAATTGATTTAATTAGATCTAAAAGTTACAAGTTACAAACTAGAAAACATATTCCAATATTTGAACGTTGAGTCCCATCCTATTGATATGACAAATCACTTGGTGATTGATCTGCTGCATGAGAATCGAGCAGGAAACATTACTTAGCAGATGGAAGGTGAAGACAGTCATGGAAAGCCATGAGAATAAAGCATATAGATATATAGATATATAAGATATTAATATATATATTTATAAACCGACATAATCTATGGAAACTAATAGGAGTAGAAGACTGAAGAGCAGTATCAAGTTCAAGATCGTTCATGGGAATGGTATTTAAAATTGTGTATGTGCATATTTTATATGATATAAACTAGAAGCCAACATATACATTACAAATGGCATATCATGAAAACTTCTAGGTTAAATATGGATTTAGAGAACTTTATTTTTAAACCTGGAAATATTTTTAAGAGGTGAAAGCAAGAGGATATCAAATGATTTGAAAAACTAAACTGAAAAATTCTGAAGTGGGTCACTTAGACGAATGGATGTACCCTCCGAAGTTGAAAGATTCAACTTCAGACGATTGAAGTTTTCTTCAAAACTTCTGAAGATTTCTCAGAAGAGTGAAGAATTAGTTCAGTCATCTGAATAATTACATTTTAAACACAGACAGGAGACACTTCAGACGTCTCGAACCTTCACTGCAGTCCTCTGAAATGGGACTCAGGAAGAATGGAAAACATAGTCAGTCGTCTGACCCTATATCGAGGATATGAATTTCAGAGCTTAAAGAACTTCATCGTCTGAACCGAGAAGCTCAGTCGTTGCACACTCAGAAAACTTTAAAAACAAGTTTTTTAGTGAGAGAACCGCGAAGTCATTTAATTATCAGTTGGGCCAACGGTCAAGACTTAAACTAGGGCCGAGAACACTTATAAAAATCAACCTCTAAACCCTAGTGTCGCGCTTTTACAGATAAGCAAGGAGCTTTGAAATTCTTTGACACTTCTCTTAGAAGTGTTGAATACTATTGTACGAATCATTCTACACTGCAAAGAAACACCCTTTACTTGGGCATTCAGCATATTCAAGATCTGAACAAAATACACGCGCAACTCTGGCTAAATCTAGGGTGATCTTGAGGTTTGGAAAAAAATAGTTTATGAGCTTTCAATTTTTATTAATCGATCATCTTATTCATGTATTCATTTATTGAAAAAATTTTTGGAGTAAAAAAAAACTTATTTTCCCATAGTTTATTTAAAAAAATCTTTGGAATAGCTTCTAAAGTTGGAATCCTTGTGATATTCAAGTATATTTTTATTCAAAAAGGATCATTTATTGGTGCCAAAAAGATTTGAAAAATATTATTAAATCTTGAAATATTCAAAGTCACATTTTATTCAACGATTTAATCGTACAAAGGTAGGGATAGCAAGAACTTAGATCGGCACAATACTCAAAGATTTTTCATCTCACAAACTTATTGAATATTCATTTGAGAGATGGAATTAGGATTGCAAATTATACGAGCCCTAAATACATATCCTTGAAGAAATATTTTGAAACAGTGTTCAAATCATTACAATATTCAAGGTAGTATAGTATTCAAATGATTCAAAATGAAAAATTATTGGTAGCAAGAACCATAGATCGGTGCCATTAGTAACATTATTTTTGAAAGATCTATTCGCGAATCTTGCCTAAAGTATTCTAGAATGGAATCATAATTTGTCTCCAAAGCATGTATGATACAATCATGTTGGAGATATTTATTAAAGGTAAATTTGGAATCATATAATTCATATACGGTCTTATCGTTAATGCATACGAGCTTTCAAGTTTTATCAATGAATATGTATTAGGAAGTTTTATGTAGTCATTAGCTATTAGAAGCATCTGAGGTTCAAGAATTCATCTATCTATTGTATGACTGTGTGGGTTGTGAATTAGGAAGGAGGGAAGCTATGCTGGTAAGCAGAAGAGTAGGGGAAAGATTGTGCTAATGTAAGTAGTGGATGTGTTACAGAGCTCAATCTTAATTAAAGGAGAGGGATTGATGGAATCTGGGGGGTTTGTCCTCAAGGTGAGGACTAGGCCGGGTTGCCTTAATTTGTAAAAAGGCGGTTGTCTACGCTCCATCTCTATACTCGCTTTATATTTCGCACTTATATCATATTATATCTGTTGTGAGATGTTAAATATTAATATTGAATGTCTAAATAATGTGAGAATGATTCGGTAATACTGAAATAATGCGCATCCACGGATAAAATAATGACGTTGATAATACGAAATCGGTGTGTATCGAAAGTTGTACTGTTGTTGGGGTTGTCATTAAGGATTGAAGTACCAAAATATGTTTCAATACCCGCAAGTCACCCCACATCTGGGATTACACCAATTAACATTGTATCAGAGCCCATACAGAAGACTGAAAGGTGTTTTTTTGTAAAAAGGCACGAGGCTATTTTGGTGTATCCCCATTTGGTGTGGACAATCTGTGCACGACCTCCAATGTTTCTGTGAAAAATTTCACCGAGTTGACAAATAAGAATGACTTGGAGAGTAATTGCTCAAGGGAACTTAGTTCCTATGAAAATAGTGATAATGTGGATCCCTAAATCTGAATATGAGTAAATAAGAATGGAATGAAATTAATGCAAATAAATTCCGGTGTAGAAACATTCTATTGCTTGGTTTAGATGCTAATGTTTTCATGAAATAACCATGTCAAAGTGCTAAGGGATATGGGTAAGAACTCAATAGAAGATTGTGGGAGGACTAAAGGAAAGGTCAAATACTTGGGAGATCATGGCTCAAATGATCAGGTAGTAGAAAATGTGGCCTACGTTGCATTACTCGATGAAGAGGGATACTCTACTCTTCTACTACCCATTCTAATTCTCAAACGATTAATGACAATGATTGTGAACATTTGTGATAATTCTAGTAGTGAATATTATGATGAATCTGGACAATGATACATGCCATCTTATGAGGAAATTACAAAAGGGATTTGCTAAGCTTATAAAATTTAACGAAAGATGTTTAAAAGAAAATAATGTTGGAAAATGAAAAATAAGACTAGCAAAAAGTTAGAAGATTTAGAGAGTCTCGTACTTTGGGAAAAGGAAAAGAGTGAAAAGGAATGAGAAACTTAAGAAATTAGTAACAAGAATGAGGCATCGACGAAAAGATTTGAATCAAAAATTAGTGTGAAAAAGAAAAAGGATTTGGAAACTCATGGAAATTAGCAAAACAACAATGATATGATGGCAAAGAGGATGAAGAGTTAAGATCTAAGATTTTTGAGTGATAATGCCAAGATATTCAAATTTTATGAACTGAATGTAAAGTAAACAAAATGACTGATGAATTTGTAAAATTATAAGTTGTTTGCAAAGGCTTAAAGAATTTAAAAATTCAAGACCTAGAAAGAAAAATAGAGGATGAAGCTAAGATCATCCACACATTTACTAAGGAAAAGAAAATTTTGACAAGCTCTTAGGTTCTCAAAAATGACCTTAGACAAAGAAGGTATAGGTTACAATGGAATTGAAAAGAGGATAAGAAAGAACATATACATAGGGTACTTTGTCAAAGCGTCAAAATTCTATGCTAGTACCTCCTCCGGTTTGTATGCTCACACCACCTGCATATTATGTAAAAATAAAGGGCACAATAAATTTTATTGTCCTTTTAAAAGGAAAAGTGTGAAACCCAAATAGGTTTGGCGAGTCAGAGAAAAATAGGTACTTGAAACAACCCCAAAAACTCCTCTTTAGACTTTAGGATAAGAATTTAGAGGAGTCAACCACATAAGCAAAAGGGGTCGTGATGACTAATAGGCTTGGGAATAGTATATGCTTAAAATGTAAAATCTTAGTATATGTATTTACTACACTATTATTATACTAAGAATCCTACAAGATAGTTAAGCCAATATGACTCTTTTAAGCAATATCCAATGTAACTACCTAATGCTTAATATCATAATGATTAAGTAAAATGTTAAAATATTGGATAGCATGCAAACCTTGATGTATTTTAAAGTGAAGGTTGAGAGATTAACTATCTAAAATATCAAAAACCTGCTCTATAAAATGAAAAACATAAATCACATTTTCAAGAAAATCTCAAAAGCATGCTCTATGAAATACACATCCAAATGGACAAGGTAACAGTGCCTAGTAGACAATTCTTATTGCTTAACCCATGCTTAAATATTAAATCCTAAGTTAAGAAGATCATGTCCATTGCATAAGACTGAGCCTTAGGAATAAATCATATATTAAAAATCATCTAATCTTAAACTCAATCTTGGAGCCTCAAATGGTTTAAATCAGTTATCCTTCTAGCCACAAGCACTGATAAATCATAAACTCTATATCTTTCAAGTGCTCATTAAAAGATATCCCATTATAATCAAATCAGTGGACTTCTCTAAGGGATCAAATTTTTTACCATGACATTTTTAATAATATTCCCCTTTGTGCTTAAAATGTAAAATCCCTAATTTTGATTTGTGATTAAGAAAATTCCTCCACAAGAAATCTTTACCAGATATGATCATAGTATGGTAAAGATTCATCTATTATAGGCTCGTATCCTTACTTAAAATTGAAGACATACTTATAAGGTACCGTCCCATGATTAGATAATTAGAAATACCTAAAGAGAAGTATTCAAAACTAATATTCTCCCAAATTGCTTGTTGTAAAAGTATTTGGATATATTCACTTCCGAAAAAATATTTTGAATATTGTCCACATACAATAAATATTCTTCTGAATTTAATGATAATTAAATTGTTAAGAGTATTTGCAAAATCTCGCTTCACAAGCTCTCAAACTTCAAGTCAAATCTATTAGGAGATTTTGAATATGTCAAATGGCTAAGTTATATGCTATAAGTTTCAATCTATATGATAATGCAAATGACTAGGAAACCTATGGGTTGAGATCCATAAGAAAAGAAGCAATATAGGCTTATGACCCTGTAGTTGAATTGTTTATGACTTTTTGGTCCTCTAAGCTAAAGCAGTTAAACCAAGTATAAATCATTGAAAATCTTAGAACACTCGGCTAAACTGGTGAAGAATGATTAAAATAAAAAGACATAAGAATATGATAAGTGCATAACTAAAGGGGAGCAAATTAACTTGCAAATACTATGGTTCTGAAAAATAAGCATTATCACATTTAGTATCATATGTGTTATTTATATCTGGTATCAAATCCTGAATGGTATGTGTAAATTATTTTGTACTTATTTGATGCAACATATTAAACAACATGAATTTTTTTTTAAACTATACTGAACTAAACTTGTTGCATGCTTGAAAATAATTAGGGGAGCTGAGCTCAATTCCTAGAGAAAGAGCATAAATAACTCATGTGCATCATAGTATCACTTTAGTTGGTCTAAAATATTTTACAATGATTGCTTATATGACTTTGAACTAGTAGTGAAATTAATCTGTTTATATGACTTTGAACTAGTAGTGAAATTAATCCTTGATAAGTATGAGCATTTCATTTCATCCATGCAAGTATTCAAATTCATAGGGGGAGCATCTGGAAATTATTTCCTATCTTATTATGCTTACCAATATTTCTTTTGCTTAGATGTGCAGTGAACTTTCTATGGCATACACTCAATTATGATGATCCTATTGAATACTCTAAATGAAAAATATATTGCTTTGCCACAAATTCCTTGGGTTAACCATATATTCTTGTTTTGAAATGCATTAATATACTTAGGATCTGTATGGTTAGTCTTTCTGGTTATAATTCTTTTCAGAATGTACTTAAAGCAAAAATCTAGAGCACAATTTGTTTTGAAGATCCAAAAGGTGAGAGATATATTGTCATGCCCCGAACCCAAAAACGGGACCCGGAGGTGAATTTAGGAACCTAATCTGTCTCTGTATCAATCAAAACATACATGATACAACATACAATGAGGGTCCGACCCCGTGGGGTACACGGTTGCCCTATATATATACATACAATCATCCATACTATCCAGAATACGCAGCAGAATACGGTCTTTTATACAATAATAGTATCATGCCAAAGTCTATACAACTAGGACATACATTCCCATAATACAAAACATACCCCAGGTGTCTGCAACTATCCCGATAACCTGGATACCAAAACTCATACCTAGAAGGTACTAGCAGTAGCTACGACACCCTTGCTTCCACCCACTAGGATGCTTCTTACCGCTACCTGAAGGCCCTGAAAAATATTGTACGTACATTCGGGCTGAGACACCTCTCAGTAAGGAAGAAAGCAGTTTATATTAATGTGTGGCATACCAGTGTTATTTTACATACGTCATAACACTATACATATGATACAGTTTGAAACAATTTATGCAGTTTCATACTTTTCCATACAGTTCTAGTATTTTCACAAAATCATTCTAGTTCATACGATACCCAACATACATACGTACATACATATATACAGTCAGTGTCGTCACACTAGTTCGCAACTACACCAGGTCACCTCGTCTCACGGCGATTACATTGCTACATATGCAACTACACTACGACGATCAAGGCCCAATGGTGAATCCATTGCATCATACACAACTACACAAGGTCACCTAGTCTCACAACGATTACGTTTCTACACATGCAACTACAAAGATCTATAACTCAGGCCCAATATTGAATCATCGCTACATATGCAACTACCCAAGGTCACCCAGTCTCACCCCGATTACATTGCCATGTGACAACTATGTTACGACGACCTAGGCCCACTGTGAATCCATTATTACAAATGGTGTAGATCACACCTTCGGTGACCAGCCGAACCATACTGGTGATATTTCACACCCTGGATATAGAGCCAGCCACTCTCGGCTTACGGTAATTAGCCGCCACTAGCCAATCAAAAACTTGGAATCATTTTGGGAACTCACGTCCCTATACATTTCAGCGTACAGTAATAAACCATCACATAGCTATTTCACAAATATTTGGAACAACATACATACATTCATACGTACCACACTTATTTGGTTTATTTACGGCAAATCATATCGTTTACAATTCCAAGTATACAGTTTATGCAAATATGAATTACGATCACCTCAATAATATAGTTTTAAATAAGACAAGCGATTTTCCAACCAAAGTAGAGAAGATACCCGAAATTCTCAATTTTCCTGAAAATTGTAACCCGAAAATCCCGCATTGTTATCCGATAGATTTTCCCAAATAAGTAGCCAAAACATACATACGATCGTAGCCTACAAGCTTATCGACCCTAATTTCAAAAATGGACTGATATAAATAGAATCCCATTACCTTAACTCGAAATCCACTATGAACTCTACGGTCCTCAAAACTATGAATCGAGACTCCGAAATCTACAAACCACAATACTAAACATACTTACAATTCGTACTACTATACCTATACCAAATCAGAAATGAAAATCGAGCTTTACCTCGATTTTGGCCTAAAACCTGAAAATGCTCGAATCGAGATTCTGATCTAGTAGAAACATAGAGAATCCTTCATTGATCCTTGCTATCACTTCAGATTTGTAAATCCGGTGACAAACGGTGACGGACTGGTAGAGAGAGAGAGAGAGAGAGAGCTTCAAAATCTAGAGAGAGAGAGAGAGAGAGAGAGAGAGAGAGAGAGAGAGAGAGAGAATATCCATAGCTTAGCCAAGAAAAAACCCAAATATCTCTTTTATAGACCTTTGACCCGAGGGATTTCGTCGGCGAATTGGTCTTCTCGTCGATGAAGTCTTCACAAAATTCGTCGACGAACCGGTGGCCTCGTCGATGAACCCTGATATTTCCAATTTTTACCGCCTCTCGGCTTTTTCTTGTCGACGAGGCTCGGAATTTCGTCGACGAGAAATCCACTACCTTTGTCGATGAATTATGGCCTCGTCAACGAAGTTTTCAAATTCCCATTTTACCCCTCTTTTACATACTTAACCTATACAATACAAATTCGGGTTCTTACATATATACTAGAGTAAATTTTTTATAAGAACTAAAGGGAATAAGAAATTTTTTTTTGAGATAAAAAGGAGAGATATATATTTTTTAATTGCATAATCTACAATGTGTATAAGCTTAAATAAATAAAACGAGAGAGAGCTTTTCTGAGCTAAAATATATATAGTTGCCTAGAATTATATTAGATTACATAATTCAAAGGGAGCAACGTCAATTAATATTCACAAATGGTTAAAAATTTCAAACTCGGCTCATTTGTTCTCATTTGATATCACATTTGTTCACATTTGGTATTAAACTCATATCATGACGAGTGCATGTTAACTGACACATGCTAATCATTATATAACCTTTGAAATTTGGTGCTTGTCTTTGCTTATCCATGTCTATGAAATTTGACACACTGTGTATGTTCACATTGCAATTTAATTCAACAACATAGTTTTTTGCATTAGCAAGGGGGATAAGTAAATTGAATTAACACAAGGAAACATATTTGACAGAAATTTTTTTTGAAATCTGAAGGTTGCATATTTTTAAAAAAATTTAGATTTAATTATGTTCGAACATTTTTGTTATATACCTTTTGGTTGATGTCAAAAGAGGGAGAAGAATATAAGGTTATACTAAAAATAGTTGGCAAAAGTACATAAGTACATGAGTTATACGTGCAAAACTAATCCTATTTTCAATTGTGTGTGTATGAGCATATTTCATATTGCTAAATATTTGATTGTGCATTATTTGAGGGGGAGCCTTTTTAGGTGTAACCCATTTTGTATTTTTGCTCGTGTATTATTCATCATCAAAAAAAGGAGATTCTTGACTCTATGAGTCCAATCCTATTTTGATAATGACAAATCACTTGGTATTTGATCTGTACATTGATAATGTGAGCAAGAACATTACTTAGCATGCACGGAAGGTGATGACGTCATGGAAGCCACGAGAATTAAAGCATATATATATATATATATATAACTCGACACAATCTATGGAACTAAAAGAGTAGAAGAATGAAGATGCAAGTGTCAAGTTCAATATTGTCATGGGAATCGGTATTTAGAATTGATGTATGTGCATATTTTATATGACATAACTAGAAGCTCAAAATATACCATACACATGTATATCATGAAAACATTCCAGGGTTAAATATGGATTTAGAGAACTTATTTTTAAACCCTGGAAAATGTTTTATAAGAGGTTAAAATAAGAGAGCTCAAATGATTTTGAAAAACTAAATTGAAAATTTTGAAGTGGGTCTGCCCAGACAAATAAGGATTACCCTCAGGAGTCTGAAGATTCAACTTTAGACGACTGAAGTTTTTCTTCAGACGGCTGAAGAATTTCCTTAAAAGACTGAAGAATTAGTTCAGTCATCCAAAGGATTAATTTTGAAGCACAAAATAGGCAGAACACATTTAGACGTCTGAACCTTCACTTCAGTCCTCTGAACTGGGACTTCAGAAGACTGAATCCACAGTTCGGTCGTCTGACCCTGTATCGAGACTATGACTTTCAGAGCTTTAAAGAACTTCAGTCGTCTGAATCCGATAGCTCAGTCGTCTGAACTTGTAGAAACTTTAAAAATCTAGTTTTTAGTGAGAGAATATGTGAGTCATTTAATTAATCAAGTTGGTCCAACGGTCAAGACTTAACCTAGGGTCGAGAACACTTATAAAATCAACCTCTAAACCCTAGTGCCTCACTTTTGCATATGAGCAAGGAGCTTTGAACATTCTTGCACATCTCTTGAGAAGTTCTGAATACTATTGCTAATAATCATTGCCTGCACTGCAAAGAACACACTTTTACTTGGGCATTGGCATATTCAAGATCTGAGCAAATACACGCGCAACTTCTACTTAATCTAGGTTTGATCTTCAAGTTTGGAAAATTGGTTTATTGAGCTTTCAATTTTTATTAATTGATCATCTTCTTCATTATTCATTATTGAAAAATCTTTTTGGGAGTAAAAAAATTTATTTTCCCATGGTTATTTATTTGAAAAATCTTTTGGGAATAGCTTTCTAAAGTTTGAATCCTTGTGATATTCAAAGTTATATTTTTATTCAAAGAGATCTATCTTATTGGTGCAAAAAGTATTTGAAAAATATTATTTAAATCTTTGAAATATTCAAAGTCACATTTTTATTCAAAGATTTAATCGTACAAGTTATTTGATAGCAAGAACTTAGATCTGCCCAATACTCAAAGATTTTTTCATCTCACAAACTTATTCTTGAATATTCATTTTGAGAGATTGGAATTATTTGATTGCAAATACTAAGAGACTCTACATACATATCCTTGAAGAATATTATTTTTGAAACATAGTGTTTAAATCTTTACAATATTCAAGGTCATATATTTATTCAAAGATTCATCTTGAAAATTTATTGATAGCAAGAACATAGATCTGTGCATTATTAAAGATTATTTTTGAAAGGATCTTATTTTCTAATCTTCCATAAAGTATTCTAGAATCTAATCATACGTTTCTCCAAAGCATTTATTTATAAAATCATTTTTGGGAGATATTGATTTAAAAGGTAAATTTATGAATCATATCATTCATAAAATGATCTTATCGTTACAAACATACTAAGCTTCAAGTTTTATCATATGAATATGTGTTAGGGATTTTTATTGTAATCATTAGCTTGTTCAGAAGCATCTGAGTATTCAAGAATTTCATCTATCTATTGTATTGACGGTTTAAGTTGTTAATCAGGAAGGAGGGAGCTATGCCTCGTGTAAGCAGTAGAGTAGGAGGAAGTTGTGCCTATTGTAAGCAGCGGATTTGTTACGGGAAGCTCCATCCTAGTTAAAGGAGTGAGATTAGTGGAATCCTTGGGGGTTTTGCCCAAGGTGAGGACGTAGGCCAGGTTTGGCCAAACCTCATTAAAAATTTGGTGTCTGCGCTCTATCTCTCTATCTCTCTTTATATTTCTGCACCTATATTCATATCATATATGTTGTGCATGTGTTAAATATTGATATATGTGAATATCTAAATTATGTGATAATAATTGTGTTATACTGAATTAATTGAGATATCCACGGATTAAATATTAACATATATTATTCAACACTACAATGTAAAACAACAAATAAACAATAATTTATTGACTACATAATTTTTAAAGATAAGTAGAAGCACTATCTGTGCTAGTGTAGTAGTATTCAAAAAAATTCAAGCAGAGCAAGATGATACACTAGATGAGGTACGACCGCCTCTTTCAGCTTAAGCAATATCTTCAGCAAGTTCTTCATTATCTACAAAATCTTCAACTGCATTCAAAATTCAAAAGATAAATAAATAAATATTGCATAATACATAGTAATTATAATAACATATAAATATAATTAAATAAGCATACCTCCTCGACAATACAACCAATCACGAGTTAAAATGATAGTTTCAGAGAAAGAATTGGATACCTATATTCATGACTCCTCCAAAAGTCCAAAATATCCAATTCTTTATCATAATCTACCATCCGCTCTCTAAAAAACATTTCTAGTTTTGACATTAAAGCTTCTTCATGTTCCTTAGAAAAAGCTTTAAAACCCTAAAAACAAGTATATAACAATAGAAATATAAAAATTTTATAGATGTATAATAAAAATAAAATAAAATTTGTACTTAAAAAACATCTTACTCTTAGTGTCACATCAACTGATGTTGTAATAGGTGTCATCTGACCACGATCATGACTAGTAGTTGCTTCAAAGGAAGGCATTTTCTTAGAAGTCGAAGGGGAGTGGTGCTTCACATACTCATTAAAAAGAGAATGCATCTCACACTAGATGCCGTTTACTCGATCTATCCAAGACATTGGTTGCACTTCTTTTAAACAATAATATACAAATTGTATCTTGTCATGAGGATTCATTATAACTGCCATTGCCAAATTTTTACTAAAATCTGACCAGTATTTGTCGAATTTCCAATGCATTTGACTAACCACATTCCTTAAAAAGATATCATTACCCAATGCTACATTAAGTAAAGTTACTTGTACCTTTTATACACTTGTACCTTTTATACTCCTTGAAAGTACAAATTTACAGTTGGATAAGATGTCCTAGAAAAATATTTGTCATGCCATAAAAAACCTTCAATAAACAAGCAATTTTCTTAATTTCCTTCCATTCATCATCGTTTGGGCAAAACTTGAAATTCTCCTCACTAAACTTGAATTGGAAAATAACATATCTATAGTACAAAGCACTTTCAAGCAGCATATAAGTATAATTCCACCTAGTAGGACAATCTTGGCAAAATCCTCTCACACGCGGCACTCTCACCTTTTTACAACATTCATGAAATCTAAATGTTAGGGCTCGAAAAATAACAATAATAAATTTGGTTAGGTACAATACCAAACCGTCGATGGTTTCGGGGAGCTGAGGGAAACCAGCAATGGTTTCAGACAACCAAGAACCTATATGTAAGAACACGAAAAAATTGGTTGGGTATAAGACCAAATTGTCAACGGTTTCAAGAAAACTATCGACGGTTTCAGGCAGCCGAGGGTCTTTAAATGGGGAAGTTTTATATTTTTTTCAAAAAACACTCTCATCTCTCTCTCTCTCTCTCTCTCTCTCTCTCTCTCTCTCTCTCTCTCTCTCTCTCTCTCTCTCTCTCTCTCTCTCTTAGGGTTTTAGGCTTTCTCTCTCCCCTCTCACTCTCTCTTGTGTGTGTGTATGTCTCTCTTTCCTAAGCTTTCTCGGGTCTCCCTCTTGCTCTCCGATCATCTCTCTCCCCTATTGGCGTGCCGACTTCTCTCTGCTTGTAAAGGGTTAAGGAAGCTCGAGGTCGAAACATGGCAAGCATATCTCCAGGAATAGGTAAGGGGAATAGATTATGTCAGTCAATTTTGGAATTTGAATCGATTAAACTTAAGTATATCTGAGTATATGAATACAGGGATATTATATCAGATTTTCTAAATAAATCAGGCATATGAAATTAGTGATTTTGGTTAATTAAACATGTATACGGGAAGAAATAAAGTGAGTAGGGTTAATCATCTTCTTTTTTTGGGAAATATATATATATATATATATATATATTTTGAGTTAAAATAAAACTGTAGAGGTGATTATACCCTTATTTTCAGCAAAATAAACCGAGTATATTATGACATGTTTTCTTTGGTAGTTTATTAAAGTGTTATTTAACTCAAATCGTGTGGCATAAGAATATTTCATTTATTGTATAATTAAAGACTATTGGTATTATTGTGGTGATATACTGTGAACGATATGGTGATATACTAATTCCTCGAATGGCTGAGAATATCATGCATATTGTGAATTTGATGGTTTAATACTGATCATGTGGATGGTTGGAAATTGTGAAAATACTATTGTGAACTTTACGTTGAGAAAAATGAGATCATTTTATTTGTTTTATTATTTAAATTGCAATATATGATTTACGAACCCTGATGGACTAGGTGTGATGAAAGATTGGTACCGTAGCTAGCGAGATTACCTGTGTAGCCACACTGTTATGGAAGTGTAGGTAGTGAAAAGTCGATTTGGCCTAAGATGGTGTTGACTCTACGAGTCCAATCCAGTTTTGATAATGACAAATCACTTGGTATTTGATCTGTGCATCGATTTTGTGAACAGGAACCATATTACGCATGCACGAAAGAGTAACGAGTCATGGAAGCCTTAAAGTAAAGCAAACATATCCTGAAAATATCCATGGAACTCAATGAGTACGAGAATCAAGATATAAGCTGTAAAGTTTAAGAACGTCTTGGGAATGGGTATTTAGAACTCATGTACTTACATTTTCATATGATTTAATTTGAGGCTCAACATAACTTAGAATGACTATAGGATTCATGCATTTCATGTATTCATTAGAGGACTTTCATGGACTTTGAAATACTTTTAAAATCATGGAAAATATGTTTTATTAAAGAACCAAGAAAGAGAGCAAACCATATTTTTAAATTAGAAAATAAAAATTGAGAAAAAGGGCACTTCGGTAGCCTAAACTCAACTTCAGTTGCCTGAAAAATTTCTTTGGTAGCCTGAAGAATTAATGATAAATAGAACCTAGCCGGGGTACTTCGATTGCCTGAACTGGAACTTTAGTCGCCAAAAGTCACTTTAGGAGCCTGAACTTCAACTTTAGTAGCCCAAAGTCGCAGGAAAGTTTAAAATTCAGATTTTTATTAATAGAACTCGCGAGTTTTTTCTTTGATCCAACAATTGAGATTAATCCTAAGGGTAAGACACTATAAATATTGAATATTTAAACCCTAAAATGTAGTTAAGACACACAAGAAAGAGAAGAACACATCTTATTAAAAGAATATTGAGAAACTTGCTCTTATTGCTATACGATTGCCTAAACTTCAACTTCTACTCATCGAGCTTGGGAAAATCAACTCAAGAACTCAAAGGGAACTCGTTTACGCATCTTGTTTTTCATTCTAGTATTGAGGTTTGATCATTCAAGTTAATATTTTCAAGAGTTTCTCATTCCATCACTTGTTATTGAATATTGTTAGAAAAGTTTGATCTTGAGTGTGAACAAGCATATAAAAATTGCTTTTGAAAAATCATTACTTGAGAAAGTCTTTTTTTTTTTTTTTGCTACTGGTTGATTGGTTTTTTATTCAAGAGTGTATATATATATATTTCATAGAGCTTATCATTGCAAAATCTATTTTGATTAAGTATTAAGAGGTTGATCTTGAGTGCGCATATATATATTAAATCACTTTGATAAGATTACCACTTGAAAAGAGTTTCAGCTATTGATTAAATATTTTAGGTTCAAGTGAGTTTTTCCATTCAAAAACTCGATACTTTTAATAGTACAAATCCACTTAATTAGATATCCTTGGAATTCTTAAATACATATATTGTTGAAGGATATTTTCTGAAATAGATCACATTGATTTTTGACCTTTGGAATACATATCTATATATATATATATATATATATATATATATATATATGTACATATATATATTTGCATATTGCAAAAGTCATGTTGTGATTGAATATTTGAAAGAAAGCTTTGTGAGTTTGATTGATTTAATATTCAAGACAAAGTTTTTATTAATAAGTTCACGTCAAATATATTTGTGCATTTTTGCAAAGTGAACTAAGAACCCTAAAATTCTCCAAAGCGTTTTAAATATATCATTACTTGGGAGTTTTGGTTAAAGAGAGATTTGTGTGTTGAAGCATATCATACATAAACGATTGTAACGTTTCCATACATTCTGAGCTTCAAGTTTTATCATATGAGAATGTACTAGTACTTTGAATTGTACTTACTAGCTTTTTTAGAAGCAACATTGAGTGTTTTTCAAATTAAATTATAATCATGGTTCGGGTTGTGAACCAAGTGGGAGAAGGAAGTTGTACCTCTTGTAAGCAGCGGATTAGGAGGAAGTTGTGCCTCTTGTAAGCAGTGGAGTAGGAGGGAACTGTACCTCTTGTAAGCAATGGATTGTAAGGGAAGCTTCGTCCCAATTTAAGGAGTAGGGATTATAGTGGAATCCTTGAGTGGGTTGCTCAAGGCGAGGACGTAGGCCGGGTTGGCTAAACCTCGTAAAATCGTGGTTGCATTCTCTTTTCCCTTATCCTTTTTATTTTCCACATCGTATTTCAATTTCCAGCTTGCTTGTGTATGTTGAATAACTTTACACGCACTTAATTGGATAAAAAGGAATTCATTGATAAAATAACTTTAATTCAGACATAAGTCCCTACCATTAATTAGTTAAACATAGAAATAGGGATTGATTGGTAAATAGGTTTCAAAGATTTTCTAAAATACCCAATTCACCCCCCTCTTGGAATTACACCATAATCAACAATTGGTATCAGAGAGGGTGTACATAGACGTAATTGTTAATTTGTAAAAGGATCACATGGATTATTTTGGTGTATCCCCAATTGGTGTGGAACAAATCTCTGCAAGACCTCCAATGTTTTATGGTGAAAATTTCATCGAGTGGAAAATGAGAATGATTATTTTTATCAAATCCATGGATGGGAGAACTTGGAGAGTAATTGATCAAGGAAACTTAGTTCCTATGAAAATTATTGATAATGTTGAAATTGAAAAATCTGAATATGAAATGAATGAGAATGAAATGAAATTAATGCAAATAAATTTTGGTGCTATGAACATTCTATTGCTTAGTTTAGATACTAATGTTTTTCATGAAATCAAGTCATGTCAAAGTGCTAAGGAGATATGGGAAGAACTTGATAGGAGATTTGGAGAGAACAAAGGAAAGAAGTCCTCTACTTGGGAAGATCCATATTCAAATGATAAGGTAGTAGAAAACTATGGCCTAGTTGCATTGGTTGACGAAGAGGTACACTCTACTCACTCTACTTCTCATTCAAATTCTCAAAATGATTCATGCAAAGACTGTGATACATCTTGTGATAGTTCTGGCAGTGAATATTATGATGATTCTGATAATGATAACATGCTGTCTTATGAGGAATTACAAAAGGAATGTGTTAAGGCTTATAAAATGTTAACAAAGATGACCAAAAAGAAAATAATGTTGGAAAGTGAAAATAAAGACTTAGCAAAACAGTTAGAGGATTTTCGAGAGTCTCATACTTCTTAGGGAAAAGAAAAGACTAAAAAGGATTTAGAAATTAAGAGATTAGTAACCAAGAATGAGGCATTACTGTAGGATTTAGAATCAAAAAGTTGTGTTGAAAAAGAAAAGGAATTGAAAATCTTGAAATTAGAAAACAAGAATGATATGATAGCAAAAGAGCTGAAAGAGTTAAGATCCAAGATTTTGAGTGATAATGCAAAAGATCTTAAAATCTCTGAACTTGAATGCAAAGCAAACAAAGTGACTGATGAATTGGTAAAGTTACAAGCTATTTGCAAAGGCTTAAACAATTCAAAAATTCAAGACCTAGAAAGAAAGATAGAGGATCAAGCTAAGATCATTCAAACATTTACTAAGGGAAAATAAAATTTGTCAAGCTCTTAGGTTCTCAAAAGATGACCTTAGACAAAGAAGGTATAGGGTACGATGGAATTGGAAATAGGAAAAGAAATAACCTATACATGGGGTATTTTATTAAAGCATCAAAATTCTATGCTAGTACCTCCACCGGTCCAAATGCTCACATCACCTGCATATTATGTAAAAATAAAGGACACATTAAATTTGATTGTTCATTTAAAAGGAAAGGTGTGAAACTCAAATAGGTTTGGTGAGTAAAGAAAAATGAGTACCAGACACACCCCAAAAACTCCTCTTTAGATTTTAGGATTGAGAATTTAATGAAACTAGCCACATAAATAAAAAGGGGGTCGTGATGACTAATAGGCTTGGGAATAGTATATGCTTAAATTGTAAATCTTAGTATGTGTATCTACTACACTAGTATTATACTAAGAATCCTACAAGAAAGTCAAGTCAATATGATTCTTTAAGCAAGATATCCAATCTAAGTATCTAATGTCTCTATATCGTAATGATTGGGTAAAATGTTAAAATATTGAATAGCATGCAAATCTTGAGGTATTCAAAGCAAAGGTTGAAGGCTTAACTAGTTAAAATATCAGGAACCTAATATCCTTGTAATGAGTAACATAAATCATAACATTGATGAATAAATTCACTTCCAAATGGATTAAACCATTGCTATTTAACAAACAATACTTATTGCTTAACACATGCTTAAAATTGAAGACAAACTTATAAGGTACCGTCCAATAATTGGATAATTAGAAATACCTAAAGAGTAGTATTCAAGAATGAATTTTCTCCGAATTGCTCATTGGCGTATGTAGTTGGATATATTTACTTCCACGAAAATATTTTGAATACTGTCCATACACAATGAATATTCTTCCAAACTTAATGATAATTAAACTGTTAAGAGTATTTGCAAAATATCACATCACAAGCTCTCAAACTTCAAGTCAAATCTATTAGAAGAGTTTGAATGTGTCAAATGGCTAAGCTATATCATATAGGTTTCAATCTATATGATAATGCAAATGACTAGGAAACTTGTGCATTGAGATCCATAAGAAAAGAAGCAGTATAGGCTTATGACTCTAAAGTAAAATGGTTTATGACTTTTTGGTTTTCTAAGCTAAAGTTGGTAAAGTCAAGTATAAATCATTCAAAATCTGAGAACACTCAGCTAAACTAGTGAAGAATGATTACATGGAAAAGACATAAAAGTATGATAAGTGCAAAACTGAAGGGGAGCAAATTAACTTGAAAATTATATGGCTCTGAAACATAAGTATAAGCACATTTAGTATCATATTTTGTGTTTACATCTAGTATCAAATCATGAATGATATGCGTAAATTCATGTGTGTATATTTGATACAGCATGTTTACTAGATGAGTGTTGCATTAAAACTATACTGAACTAAACTTGTTGCTTGCTTGAAAATATTTAGGGGAGCTGAGCTCCATTCCTAGAGAAAGAGCATAAAGAACACATGTGCATCATAGTATCACTCTAGTTGGTCTAAAAGATTTCACAATCATTGCTTATATGACTTTGAACTAGAAGTGAAATTAAACCTTGATAAGTATAAGCATTTCATTTTATCTATGCAAGTATTAAATTCATAGGGGGAGCATCTGGAATTTATTGCTTATCCTATTATGCTTACCAATATCTCTTGTGCTTAGATGTGCAGTGAACTTTATGTAGCATGCACTCAATTATGATGATTATATTGAATACTCTAATTGAAAAATATATTATTTTGCCAAAAACTCCATGAGTTAACCATATGATCTTGTTTTGAAATGCATTGATATAATGAGGATCTGTATGGTTAGTCTCTCTGGTGACAATTCTTTTCACAATGTACTTAAAGCAAATATCTATAGCAAAACTTGTTTTGAAGATCCGAAAAGGTTAGAGATGTATACCAGAGTAAATTTCTAATGAGAACTAAAGCGGGAGAGATTTTTTTAAATTGCATAATCCATAATGTGTTTGAGCTTAAGGAAGTAAAACATGGGAGAGCTTTTTTAAGCTAAAATAAACATAATTGCCTAGAATTATATTAGATAACATAATTTAGGGGGAGCAACTTCACTTAAGATGTAATCACTTGGTATCAAATTAATCAAATGTTGGTATCGCATTAATTCACATTTGATATCAAATCAATCAACATTTGTTCTCATTTGATATAACATTAGTCCATATTTGGTATCACATCAATCAATATTTGGTATTCTCACTTAATCATTGAAACTAATGCATTAGCAAGGGGGATGGTTGCTGTAAAAAGGGGAGAAGTAAAGGTTGTTAAAAATCTAATGGTTGAACAAAATTATAACTTTAAAATTTCAAAGAGGAGAAGAACATAAGGTTATGTCCACTCATGTCTTACTATTATACACCTTTTTGTTGATGTCAAGAGGGGGAGAAAAATCGGAAGCAAAAATAATGCAAAAATAATGAAAACAAATCAGAAGTAAAGAAGAATGAGCAAAAAATGTTATTGATGTTACGTAAAGGGTGAGATATACAAAAGGGAGAGAAACTATTGTTGATGTCATGGTTGAAACATCATGAGCATATTCTTTATGAGCATATTTCATACATCATTTGGATTCAGGCTAAACACCTTGTGCACGAATATGAGCATATTGTCATTCATTGAATATTTAATGCATTAATTGAGGGGGAGCCTTGTAAGGCATAACCCATTATATATTTTTGCTCGTGTATTTGTCATCATCAAAAAAGGGGAGATTGTTGACTCTGCGAGTCCAATCCAGTTTTGATAATGACAAATCACTTGGTATTTGATTTGTGCATTGAGTTTGTCAACAAGAACCATATTAAGCATGCACGGAAGAGTAACGAGTCATGGAAGCCATAAAGTAAAGCATACATATCCTGAAAAGATCCATGGAACTCAAAGAGTACGAGAATCAAGATGCAAGCGGTAAAGTTTAAGAATATCTTGGGAATGGGTATTTAGAAATCATGTACTTACATTTTCATATGATTTGATTTGAGGCTCAACATAACTTAGAATGACTTTAGGATTCATGCATTTCATGTATATCATTAGGGGACTTTCATGGACTTTGAAATATTTTTAAAATCATGGAAAATATGTTTTATTAAAGACCCAAGAAAGAGAGCAAAGCATATTTTTAAATTAGAAAAGAAAAATTGAGAAAAAGGGCACTTCGGTAGCCTGAACTCAACTTCAGTCGCCTGAACTCTAGGAGACAAAACTACTCACCTACTGACCATGGTTACACTATTGAGCAATTCACCTGCATGAATGCCCCGACTTTTGTAGGAGGAGCTAACCCAATCATTGTAGAAAATTTGGGTTTAAGAGACAGAGGAGTTACAGACAGTCCTTCATTGCATAGATGAACAGAAGGTGTTGTATGCCACTTTTAAAATGATAGGGGAGGTCAAGCGTTGGTGGATATCGATTAAGCCACTCGAGGAACAGAGGCCATACCCACATTTCTGACTTAGAACCATTTCAAGGAGCTCTTCTTTGGTCGATACTTCCCCACTTCCACCAAAGAGGCCAAAGCAGAGGAGTTTACAAACTTAACCCAGGGGAACTAGACCGTTCAGCAGTATGCAGCCAAGTTTGTTGAGTTGTCTGGATTCGCCCCATATATGGTTTCAGATGAATCAAAGAAGGTGGGGAGATTTGAGAAAGGCTTGAGTCTGAGGATCTATGATTTGGTGGTGGCATTTCAAGTTCAAGACTTCTCGGAGTTGGTGAACATGGCAGCAGTATTGGAGACAAGTCTATAGAGAAGTGCAGGGGTACTTAATCAGAGGAAGAGGTCCATGCCTCCTGGTTTTCACATGGGTACAAGTCAGGGTCCATAGAGGAGGAATAGCAACAATATGGGTAGATACTAGAAATGGGGAATCAAGCTAATCAGGGTAATCCACCACGCCCTCCTTGTTCCATGTGTAATGTGAGGCATTAGGGGGAATGGCGGGTTAAAGCAGTGATCTGCTATCGGTGCGGTAGACGCAGCCACATTGCATGAGATTGTTGTGGGCTTTCGAGCAATGCACCCACTCCTAATCAATACTGAGGAAACAATCAGGCACCTCGAGAAAACCAGTAGAGGAACACCACCCAGGCATGAATTTATTTTCTTACACCGAGAGATGTGGAAAATACTAGAGATGTGGTGATAGGTAATATCTATTTATATGCAAATAAAGCTATTGTATTATTTGATTCAGGAGCGACGCATTCATTCTTATCTCTGGAGTATATTCAATGTGTGGGGTGGGAACTTAGTTATTAGATGCCAACTTATGTGTGGTTATGCCAACGGGAACAGTAGTGGTATATAGAAAAGTACTTAAGGACTGTCCAATTGGGATTCAGGGAAGAATGCTACCTACTATTTTAGTAGTGCTTGATATGCATGGATTTGATGTTCAGACCTCCTGGGGAGTAGGTGTTCAAATTTCTTGGGTTGTGCGTGTGCTCCTTACCATAGATACTGTCAGCTATTCATGCAAAAAGGCTACTTTTGGATAGATGTTAGGGCTACCTAACATATGTGAAGGAGGCGCCAAAGAAAGAACTAAAACTTGAGGATATCCTAGTAGTGAGGGAATTCTCAGATGTATTTCCAGAGGACTTACCTGGTTTGCCTCCCGATTGTGAAGTAGGTTTGCTATTGACCTACTTCCAGGAAAGACACCAATCTTTAAGGCTCCATATAGAATGGCTCCGATAGAATTGAAAGAATTAAAGGAGCAGTTACTGGAATTACTAGATAAAGGATTTGTCAAACCTAGTGTGTCACCCTAGGGAGCACCATTGTTACTTGTTAAAAAGAAAGATGGGTTGATGAGGATGCGTATCAATTACCAGAAGATAAAAAAGGTGACAACTAAGAACAAGTACCCACTACCCCATATAGATGATTTGTTTGACAAATTACAAGGAACGCGAGTCTTCTCTAAGATCGATCTCCGATTCGGGTACTATCAGGTGAAAGTCAAATTGGAGAATGTTTTGAAGATTGGTTGTAATGACCTACTTAACTAACCATATAATAGTACATAGTAAATAAAATAGTCAACCCGAACCCATGGGTAGCGTTGACACCTATCATACACAGCGGAACCTAGGCAGCAGTAAATGTAAATCATCAACCTCAATACCACAAAATACATAATGCCAGAGTTAACAATAATCCAAAACACTGTGTGTATATACAATCTCCCAAAATATCCAAAAATACTAAAAGTATTTCCTAGAATCCTACAACAAGTCCATTGATCCAAGTTCAAACTTACCCTCCTAACGGGGTGGTACAATAGGCTTAATGGCGGCCACGATCTGCCGGTCCTTCTGGGTTTCCTGAAAATTATTTAAGTTCGACGGTGAGACACTTTTCAGTAAGGGAAAATAAACAAAATACAACTGTGTGGCAACATGAATATTTAATAATAATATAGATATACAGTACAATCTTCATAGCAGAAAACATTAATCATTTAATAACTGCATAAACGTACACCTTCATATTTTTAATAAATCATACTAATCATAACTGTCTGGTATAACTAATAATACTGAAAACATACCCATGATGAATAGCTAGCTGATGTCATGTATTACCCCCATGACGGGTTGTGCAGCCCGAAAGCGGGACCCTACAATGGCTGGCTGACCGCTGCTGAGTCAAAATGTCTGTAAGTACGATGGGCCCGCCATACCCTGGTCTGGACTGGCAGGTGGACGTCTACAAATCTACACTAAAAGCCACATCGACTATCCATCTCCCACCCTCTTGTGGGGTGGTTAGCACCAATCTGAACATAGATATCTGATCTATATAGCTACGGTACCGTGCTCTTGAAACTGAACTAAACTAATATCCGGGTTCTGATAACATATAATACATGATAATATAACATTTAACTTAAATGGATTTATAGCATTTTATATAATTTCATAAATACGTCCTTGTGCCAAACATTTCATAAATACGATCTCGCGCCGAATATCTCATACATATCATTCCGAGTAAATAAATCAATTATCATGTATTTTCAAAATTGTAATGTACTGTATTATTTTATAATTCCTGAAAACATGCTTTATTCATAAAATTTGCCATATCATAATTCTTTTCATGAAAAATAATATTCATGCCACACAAAACTGAGTAAATTCGTACATTTCATTCTAAAATCACATTTTCAATATAACAGCAGTTTTTTCCCAAATATGTATTTTATCAATAATATTCAAATGTAATACATGCTTTCCTAAAAATTAATTGCCGATAAATAATAATAGTTTGCATGGAAAATATCTGCTTTATTTTATTCCCATACCTGATACTGAAGAAAACCCCCTAAAAATTCCACTTGTCCTGCACCTGTAGGGTTCCCCGTTCAACACCCTGAATTCAACAATGCCCAAAACTAAACTTTAGTATTTTCACGTGAATATCATTTCCTATAACTATGAAAAGACCAAATTTGGCATAAAAAATCTTATCTCAACTCAGGGATGAATTTCAACTCACTTCCACCAACGATCCGCTCCGACATATTTAGAGAAAACTTCGCTAGGAGCGTCGTGGTGGCCTCAGATCATCGATCCGGTGAACGACGTAGCCAAAATAGAAGAGAGAGGAGAGAGAAACCGTAGAGGAGAGAGAGTGTTTCATCGACGAATCCTTAAAGAGTTTCCTTGATGAACCTTAACCTCTCGTCGACGAAATTCAGAATTGCCAGAACCATCCTCGGTATTTTTTTGTTGAGGAGACATACCCTCGTCGATGAGCCCAATTACATTGTCGTCGAAGAACGCTTCACCGCACCCTCTTTTCTATTCCCATTTTTCTCTCTCTTAATTATTATTAAAATACCAAAATACTTCAAGTCGTTGCATTCTCCCCTCCTTATAAAATTTCGTCCTCAAAATTTACTATTCATCTAACTCATCATCCCTTAAAGGCAAAATGGTCTACTTATTTTATTACTTACCCTCACTTATGGCGGAGGAATATTGTGGTTACATTCTGAGTTCTAGGAGATTACATATAAAAAATAAAATTTCCCTCAAAACTAAAATATCACTTACTAACTAAAGTATTACATGTACCTGCAAAAGAAATACTACATATTTGCTTACATTTCCTAATTACATCCGAACCTTTTGGAACAATTACGGGTACTTCTATCTGATCTGTTCCTCGAGCTCCCAAGAAGCCTCTTCTACTGCATGATTCCTCCATAGAACCTTAACCAAAGGAATCTTCTTATTACATAGTTCCTGTTCTCTTCTATGTAGAAGCTACACTGGTACCTCCTCATAGACTAGCGAATCACTAAGTTCTAATTCACTATAACTAATAATATGAGAAGGGTTTGGGACGTATTTCCTCAACATAGAAACATAGAATACGTCGTGCATCCTGGATAGTGTAGGTGGCAAAGCTAGCCTATAGGCCACCGATCCCACTTTCTCTAAAATCTCAAACGGACCAATAAACCTAGCGCTAAGTTTACCCTTCTTACCATACCTTATAACTCCTTTCAACAGAGCTATCTTCAAAAATACATGATCACCCACATTGAACTCTAAATTCCTACGGCGATTATCGGCATAACTCTTCTGTCGGCTCTGAGCTTCGTTGATTCTATCCCTAATGTGCCGAACCTTATCGTATGCCTCCTGTACAAGCTCTGGTCCCACAACTCACTCCTCACGCATCTCGTCCCAATATAACGGAGAACGACATTTTCTACCGTATAGAGCTTCAAATGGTGCCATGCCGATGCTAGACTGGTAACTTTTATTATACGCAAAGTCTACTAGTGGCATGAACTGAGTCCAGCTACCCCCAAAATCTAATACGCATGCTTAAAGCATATCTTCTAATATCTATATCGTCCTCTCAGTATGCGTGTCTGATTGAGGATGAAATGTCGTTCTAAATGATACCTGAGTCCCTAGAGCTTCCTATAAGCTTCTCCAAAACCATGACGTGAAACGCAGGTCTCGATCTGACACTATGGACATAGGCACTCCATGAGAACGAACTATCTCCTGGATGTAAATCTCAGCCAAACAGTTGAGGAGATAGCTGATCTTGATAGGGAGGGAATAGGCGGTCTTAGTTAACCGATTTACTATCACCCAAATCGAATTCTGGCCATATGATGTCGACGGCATCCCTGAGATAATATCCATAGATATATGATCTCACTTCCACTCTGGGATAAATAGCGGCTGCAACTGACCCGCTGGCCTCTGGTGCTCAGCTTTTACCTGTTGGCACGTCAGGAACTGGGCTATATACTCAGCAATCTCTCTCTTCATACCACTCCACCAATAAAACTCTCGCAAATCCCTGTACATTTTCGTACTGCCAAGATGAACTGTATACAAATATCTGTGAGCCTCCTCCAAAATAGTCTACTTGATGTCAGCATCATTAGGAACACACAATCTAGAATGGAACCGTAAAGCTCCGTCATTTGAAATGCTGAATTCCTCACCATGACCGATCTACACTCTATCAATCACCTCTGCTAATTCTGGATCTTCCTTCTGAGCAGCTTTAATTCTTTCTTGCAGAGTAGGTTGTACCACTAGGCTGGTGATACATACTGAAAGATTACTCTCAATCAATTCAGTGTGAGTCTCTCCAGATCCATCACGATCAGATACTGGATCTCCATATCCTCCAACGCTAATTCCCTAGACTTCCTGCTCAGTGCATTAGCTACCACGTTTGCTTTCCTTGGGTGGTAACTAATAGTACAATAAAAATCCTTAATTAATTCTAACCACCTTCTCTGTATCATATTCAATTCCTTCTAAGTGAAGAAATACTTTAAACTCTTGTGGTCGGAGAAAATCTCACACTGCTTATCGTACAGGTAGTGCCTCCAAATTTTCAATACGTGTACTATTACAGCCAATTCAAGGTCATGGGTAGGGTAGTTTTTTTTCATATTCTTTCAACTGTCTGGATGCGTACACCACCACCTTGCTATGCTGCATCAATACACAACCAAGTCCTTTCAAGGATGCATCATTGTAAATAATGTAACCCTCACCCCTTGACGGGATGATCAGTACTAGTGTCGTGACTAGGCTCTGCTTCAATTCCTGAAAACTCTGCTTACAGCTGTTAGCCCATTCAAATTTGGCATTCTTCTTATTCATTTGTGTCAACGACCCTGATAAAGCTGAGAATCCATCAACGAAACGACGGTAATAACCAGCTAACCCCAAGAAACTCCTGATCTCCTAGACATTCCTCGGTCTAGCCCAATTCACTACTGCATCAATCTTACTGGGATCCACAGAAATTCCATCTCCTGGGATAACATGCCCCAAAATCACAACTTCTTTGAGCCAGAAGTCACATTTGCTGAACTTTGCAAACAACTTCTTCTCCCTGAGCATCTGTAAGACCTGCCTCAAATGTATCTCGTGCTCCTCATAGCTCCTCGAATAGACCAGTACGTCATCAATAAAAACAACCACAAACATATCTAAATATGGATGAAAAATCTTATTCATCAGATCCATAAATATAGCAAGAGCATTCGTTAGACCAAATGGCATAAAAAGGAACTCGTAATGCCCATACCTGGTCCTGAAAGCCGTTTTGATATATTTTCTACTCTTACCTTTACTTCATGGTAGCCTAACTTGAGGCCTATCTTAGAATATATCCCTGAACCCTGGAGCTGGTCAAATAAATCATCGATACGGGGTAGAGGATACTTGTTCTTGATTGTCACTTTATTAATCTCCCTATAATCTATGTACATCCTCATAGACCCATCCTTTTTCTTCATAAATAGTACTGGAGCTCCCCACAGAGATACACTAGGTCGTATGAAGCCCTTATCAAGCAAATCCTGCAACTGATCTTTTAATTCTGCTAACTCTATCGGCGCCATTCGATATGGTGTTTTAGAGATCAACGTTGTACCTAGAAGTAAATCAATAGGAAAATCTACTTCACGATCCGGTGGCAGACCTGGTAATTCATCTGGAAACACTTCTATAAATTCTTTCACTACAAGCGTGTTAACAAGCTTAAATTCATTCTATGAGATTTCTTTTACAAAGGCTACAAATCCCTGACAACCATTTAGGAGCAATCTCCTCGTCTGGATAGCTAAGATCACCAGAGGTAAAGATTGCACTCGTGACCCTGTAAATTTGAATTTTGGTCTTCCTAGCGGTCTAAATATTACTTCTCTTGCATGACAGTCTATACTAGCAAAATTAGCTGCTAGCCAATCCATGCCGAAAATAATATCAAACCCATGCATGTCTAGTACTACCAAATCAGCAGATAGAATCCTCCCCTAAACATCAATTGGAAAACCAAGAAGCACTCTACATCATATCACTACGGACCCGGTCAGTGTAGCTACTAAGAATTCAACATCTAATGTCTGTGTTTCAGCCCCACACAATTTAACACACCCTAAAGACACAAACGAGTGTGTGGCCCCCTAGTCAAAAAGTGCAATAACTTTAAATGAAAACATATTAACCGTACCTATCACCACATCGCCGGATGTGTTAGCATCACTCGGCGTTAGAGCAAAAACCCTGGCTGGGGCCATATTCCGCTATTGGCCTCCACGTGGCGCCTAGCAGCCTCCTCGAGCAGGTCTAGAAGTAGAAGCAGCACCAATTTGAGCCTGACAATCCCTTATCATATGCCCTGGCTCCCCATGCCGATAGCAAACACCTCGCCCGACACAACACTCCCCCAGGTGTCTCTTCCTGCAAGACGAGCAAGCTGGAGATGGCTGTACACTTTGGAAACCGCGATTCCCAATCCCCAGCCTCCGATCTCTGTAGTAGCCACCTTGAAATTAGGAATAGCTTCCCAAGAGGGGGGTGAATTGGATTCTTTTTTATTTTAGTATATTTTTTAAGCTTTTGCTTATGATACCAAAGAAAACACAATTAATAACTGATAATCACACTTAAGAATACTGAAATTTAAATTCACAAGCCAATTAATGAAATCAAAACAATTCAATCACTCAACCAAGAATATTAGTGCTTTTTTTAATTTCCCTATAAATGTTTACCACTTTCTTTGTATAAGCTCTTAGCATGCACTTCTCTTGGTCAAGATTTCCGCAGATTAACCAACGTACTCCCTTTTGGGTTTCCACAAAGGGTTAATCAAAACGTACTTTCTAATTGTCAAGAGTCTTTATTTCTTTCTCACTTTAAAACCTGCAACCTGCACTTTTAAATCATACAACAACAATGAGTACAGAATATAAAGTAAAGCAGAGAAGTAGACATAAGATTTTTACGAGGTTTAGCTTCAACACAACCTACATCCTCGCCTTTGGCTAAACACCGAAGGGTTCCACTATAGCAGTTCCATTACCGGGTGGAACAATGCCTGTTTACAACCACTCCTTGGCCAAGGCTAGAGCCCACCTTCTCCAAACAATATACCCTTGTTTGGTCAACAATCCAACAGCCTGGATTCGTCCAAAATCTACAAGAGAAATATCAAAAGCTGGTGTACAAAAGAGGCTCACACAAATAGCAGATTAATACAAATTCAAACTATGTACTTCAAAAGATAAATATCAAGAAAGAAATACACTTTTGAAGCTTTACAAGTTTTTCACCAAATTCCTTTTGTCCAGGTGAGAAATCAGTAATCTTTCTTCAAGAATTGATGAGCAAGAGTATCAGAACAACAATACTTTCAGCTTGCAAGAGAGTAATCAAAGCGAGATTTTGAAAGCAAGAGAGCTTAAGAGATTTTCAATGCTTGGTATATTTTTAAATTAACAAGAACCATGTATTTATAGGCTTCCAAGCAAGATTCCTTGTTGCAAGAGTTTCCTTAAATAATTTCACAACTTGTTAGAAATTTTGGGGTTCAAACAACTATAATTTAAAAAATAAAATTTTTAAAATTTTTTCCCGTTGAACAGTGTTCAGATGTCTGAGGATTTGAGGTCAGACGTCTGAAGTTCTTGAAACCCTTTAAAAATAGAACTAAATACAAGGTCAGGCATCTGAAGATAAGGTTCAAACGTCTGAGGTGTCAGGTTTAGATGTCTGAAGTCACGAGTTCAGACGTCTGAACTACTACTGCCTCTTTCTGTTTTGCTCCATAAAATCTTCAGACGTCTGCACTTAATCTTCAGACGTCTGAAGTAATTCTTCAAATGTCTAAACATGAAGTTCAGTCATCTGAAGTTGTCACTTTAGTCATCTGAACTGAAAAGTTCAGTCATGTGATCTGCCAAGAACCTGTTTAAAAAAATATTTTTCTTTAAAAACTGATTTGTTCTCTTATGATCTTTACAAGACTTGATTCAATATATTTAAATAGTTCCTTAAGTCTTCATAATCTCTTGAAAGAGCTTCAAAACATATTTCAAACGATATTCTAGCTTTTGAAATAATCACAATATATTTCCTAAGTCTTTGTATGCCAATCTTAATATCCTCCTTAATCTAGCTTTTGAAGTTCTTTGCTTGTGCTGCAAATGTCTTAGATTCTCCTTGGATCATTGATTAGTTGTCCCACACTTGATTCATACTTGATCTTTACTTGAATCATATTTGGGCTCTACTTGAACCATACTTGAACTTTGCTTGAATCATACTTCCTGAAACATAAAAACTCAACTTTTCCAAATTAAATAATCCTTTGTTTGTTATCACCAAAACCAATTGAAAACCTTGTTAGGTCAAAAATCTCCCCTTTTTTGATGATGACAAACAAGGAGTAGAGATAAAAGATTTTATGAAAAATGAAATACTCCCCCTTACTATAAGCCATAGAAAGTTTATCATGTGTTCCATATATGTTGCAAGCCATAAAGGTTCATCATATAACCATAGAAAGTTTATGAAAAATGAAATACTCCCCCTTACTATAAGCCATAGAAAGTTTATCATGTGTTCCATATATGTTGCAAGCCATAAAGGTTCATCATATAACCATAGAAAGTTTATCATGTGTCCATTCATTTGTAGTTCATCAAGTTTTCAAGTTTTCAAGTAGTTCATCAAGATATGTTGCAGTTCATCAAGTTTTTATGTAGTTCATCAAGATATGTTGCAGTTGACATGTGTCATGTATCCATTTAACCAAAAAGTTCATTTACTTTATCTTTACTAAGCACTCTCTCCCCCTTTTTCATTAGTCAAAAAGAGTAACACAATTACAAAGAACCATCAAAAAAGTCATTCTTATAATAAAGGATAATCAGTACAAAGAGGTAATACATATATGTTCCCATATAAATACAACAAAAAGCTACATTGTAGCATAATTATAGACAATTTGAGGTACATAAGTCTTGATTCTTTATGACAAACAAAAAGTTGCATAGTAACCTAAGCTAGATAACTTCTAACTCTCCTAATCTTCTTCTTCAGAGCCATCCCCTTGCTCTTCTTCTTCTTCCCCTTCTTCTTAAGTTCCTTCTTCTTTAGTATTCCCTTCATCACCTTCTTCTTCAAAATTTCCTTCTTTTTCTACAGAGTCATCATCATCATCATCTCCCCTCTAAGGAGCAGAGCTAATGTCCATTGGATCACTTCCCTTAGAGGATTTTGCATGATATTGTTCTATATGAGTGACTTGTTTGTCAAGTGATGTGACTTTTTCTTTAATATTCTGAAGTCCAGTGCGTACTTCAGAGGAAAATTTGGAGAAATCCCTTTGAAAGGATAAGAACCATGAAGGTGTGTCTAGAGATGAGCCAAGGTCATGTGAAGAAGATTGTGCAGCTGTTGATATTGGTGTAGAGGCTGAGGCTGAGGCTGAAGTTGAGGCTGCTGCAGATGCAGGTGGTGCATGTGTAGTCCTTGCAGTTTTCAAATACCATCCTATACTTCCCTTGTCATATCCCATTTTCTTGAGGGAAGTCTCATTAAAAAGTTCACACCGTGTTCTTTTTATGAAAAACTCAGAGATATTGGTAAGATTAAGATGAGTAAAAAAAAGAGTAAGAATTCCTCCATAAGGAAGGATAACTCGATTAGATTCCAGCTTGGTCCACATCCACCTAACGATCAAACTAGCCAAGTCTAGTTTCTTGCCTTTAAGCAGACACCAAAGAACAAAGCATTCGATATAAGAAAGATGATCAAAAGAGCCTTGTTTTGGTATGATATTGTTTGAAACTAGTTTATGGAGAATCTGGCCTTTTAAGTTCAATTGCTTGTATAGCAGAGGATGTGCAAAATAGACAGGTTTTTTTTCCATGATCAGTGGAAGAAAAGCTTCAGGAGTGAATCCTTGTTCTAGGTTCCAAGATTGAGCAAACATAGGACGATTAAAATCTCTTGGAGTAATTTTGAAAATGGGAGCCAATATTTCAAAATTCAGCAGTATTTTCTTTCCTTTAACTTCTGAAGAAAAAATTTCATCTTCATAATAGAAAATTTTGACCAAATGAGGAAAACAACCTTTGGGTTGTTGAGTGATGAAATCAAGCCAACCTATGTCATGAAATAATGAAAGGATATTTGGAAATTCAGTAGTGAAGAATGTTACATCCAAGATTTTACCTAAGATTGGTTCTACAGAACTCAATGAATTTCGATAACGGATTCGAGCTCGAGGAGCAACCAACCATTTGTCAATATTATGAGTCTCCCTCCCCGATGAAGAACCCTTGTTTGCAGTCTACTTGATTCGAGGCATGAAGACATGAAATTTTGAATGCCCTAGATTTCGTGGAGTGAATCTTTGTAAAGTAGAGGCTTCAGATTGAAGTGAGAATGAGAGAAGATGAAGAGTGCGGTGTTTGGATGAATGAAGCAAACAACTTTAGAAGTCTGAAGTTAGGGTTTAGTGAGCTAATAATATATAAACCCTGCGACTTCAAATGTATGAAGATTATCCTCAGATGTTTTAAGTTTTTAAAACCTAGAATTTTAAAAGTCAGTAGGTGCTCAGACGTCTAAAGTCCCAGGTTCAGTCATCTGAACCCTTCTGCTATAGTGTTCAGACGTCTGGGGTGTGAAGTTCAAACGTCTGAAGGGCATAAAAATTTTGAATTTTCACTTCTAATATACTTCTCTGCTATGGATTAGCTCAAGTTCTCTCCTAATATGTATGAATCTTTCTTCACTTAGAGGTTTTGTAATAATATTAGCCCATTGATCAGTTGTATTTATAATTTCAAGAATTATTTCCTCTTTTTGTACATGTTCTCTCAAAATGATGTCTTATGTCTATATGCTTAGTTCTTGAGTGTGAAATTGGGTTTTTAGATATGTTTATAGCACTTGTGTTATCACACTTTATTGGTATTGTTTTATATTCTAGATTGAAATATTTTAATTGTTGTTTCATATATAAGATTTGTGCACAACAACTTCCCGCTGCCACATATTCAGCTTCGACAGTTGATAAAGCTATAGAATTTTGTTTCTTTGAGAACCATGATACTAAGGATTGTCCTAGAAAGTGACATGTGCCACTTGTACTCTTTTTATCAATCTTTTATCCGGTATAATCAGCATCGGAATAACTTATCATATTAAAATTAGTGTCCTTTGGATACCATAAACCTAGATCAAGTGATCCTACCAAGTACCTAAGAATTCTCTTGACTGCTGTTAAGTGAGATTCCTTGGGGGCTGATTGAAATCTAGCGCACATACACACACTAAACATAATGTCTGGCCTACTAGCAATTAAACATAATAAGCTACCAATAATTCCTCTATAGTGTGTGATGTCTACTTGTTTTCCTTTTTCATCTCTATCAAGACTTGTGGATGTACTCATAGGAGTTCCTATAGGTTTACTTTGTTTTATATCAAACTTTTGAGCATTCCTTGATGTACTTAGTTTGATTTATGAAAGTTCTATTTTTAGCTTGTTTTATTTGCAAACCTAGGAAATAATTTAGCTCCCCCATCATACTCATCTCAAATTCTTTTTGCATACATGTGGCAAATTCTTTGCATAGATCTTCATTTGTAGCTCCAAATATAATATCGTCCACATATATTTGAACTGTTAGCATATCTTTGTTTTTGGATTTAATGAATAAAGTACAGTCAACCATTCTTCTTGTAAATTCATTTTTAAGTAAAAATTTACTTATCCTTTCATACCAAGCTCTTGGAGCTTGTTTCAAACCATAAAGAGCTTTAGTCAACTTGAATACATAGTTTGGATTTTTAGAATTTTCAAAACCTGGAGGTTGTTTGACATACACTTCTTCATTTATATATTCATTTAAGAATGCACTCTTTACATCCATTTGATATAATTTAAAATCCTTATGGGCTGCATAGGCTAAAAGCATCCTAATTGCTTCCATCCTTGCCATAGGGGCAAAGGTTTCATCGTAGTCAATTTCTTCTTCTTGATTATACCCTTGTGCTACGAGCCTAACTTTATTTCTTACAACAACTCCATTTTCATCCTTCTTATTTCTAAACACCCATTTAGTTCCTATGATTGATTTATCTTTGGGTTTAGGTATAAGTTCTCATACTTGATTTCTTTCAAATTGGTTTAGTTCCTCTTGCATAGCTATAATCCAAGATTCATCATTTAAAGCATCTTCAATATTTTTAGGTTCATCTTGGGATAAAAAGGCATAATGATTGCAAATATTTTTTAGTGAGGCTCTAGTTGTTATTCCTTTTGATGTTTCACCAAGAATTTGTTCTTTTGGGTGATTTTTTCATATTTCCACTCTTTAGGAAGTTTCAGATTTCTGAAAAGTTTTCATTTGGAGCATCATTATTCTTTCTTCGTTTATTTCAAGATCTTCTTATTTTTGTGAAGTATCTTCTTTTTCATCAATCTTATCTTTAGTGTCATGATTATTTGATTCATCAAAAGTTATATGAATTGATTCCATAATTGAATAAGTTCTTTTTATTATAAATCCTATAAGCTTTACTATTTGTAGAATAACCTAGGAAGATACCTTCAACTGACTATGCATCAAACTTTCCTAAATCGACACCTGATTATGTATTTCTCTCCTCAACCTTTCTTAAACTGTCGTACCTTCTTGGCTTCATCTGGTATGATGTATGAGGCGAAGCGAGATAATTTGATGAACCTCACTACGTACTGTTGTACGATCTACTGTCCCTACTTCAAATTCAGGAACCCCTCAATCTTTGCTTCCCTGGACGAGGCTGGGAAATACTTGCTGAAAAATATCTCCTTAAATCGCTCCCACATCATCTCCACAGATACTATCCTCTGCTGTTCTAAAAGTTTCACTGCCGACCACCATCTCTCGGCCTCTCCAGTCAGTTTATATGTAGCGAATAGTACCTTCTTCTCTTCTGAACACTGCAGCACTGCAAACACTTTCTCTCTCTATCTCCTACACCCAATTTTCAGCGACTGCAAGGTCAGTTCCTCCTAAGAAAGTCAAAGGATTCATCTTAATGAATTTCTCTATCAAGCTGTCGTGGCCCGTAAATGAACCACCCAGCTCCTTGGAATTCCTAGCAATTTTTGCCATAACCTGTTGTGCCACGCTGCATAAAACTGCATCTAAATCATCACCCCGCAGTGCCTGAGGGCCCAGCTCCCTCGTTCCCACTAGCGTGCACATTACTACCACCAGGGTCAATCCTGAAAACAAATACTTAACTCAAAATCCTATCACCATAGCATATCATCCAACTAGTACTATATTTCCTTAATTAATTCATCACTCCTGATCTTAATTCAATCCTGCAACCTAGATACTCAACCCGACGATAGTTTACCATGACTTTCCTAAAATCATCACCCCAAGAAAATCACACAAACCACCACGGAAGTCCTGCATCTATAATACAAAACCAGTCCTCAAATATCCTTATCCTATACTCTGGTATTATTACTGTTGCATTCTAAGTTTACAGAACCTAGCATCTTAGGCTCTAATATCAAATTGTAATGACCTACTTAACAAATCATATAATAGTACATAGTAAATAAAAAAGTCAACCCGAAACCCAGGGTAGAGGGGACACCTATCATACACAGCGAAACTTAGGTAGCAGTAATGTAAATCATCACCTCAATACCACAAATACATAATGTCAGAATTAACAATAATCCAAAACACTGTGTGTATATATAATCTCCCAAAATATCCAAAATACCAAAAGTATTTCCTATGATCCTACAACAAGTCCATTGATCCTAGTTCAAACTTACCATCCTAACGAGGTGGTACAATAGGCTCAACGGCAGCCACAACCCGTCGTTCCTTCTGGGTTTCCTGAAAATTATTTAAGTTCGGGGTGAGACACTTCTCAATAGGGGAAAATAAACTAAATACAGTTATGTGGCAACATGAATATTTAATGATAATATAAATATACAGTACAATCTTTATACTAGAAAACATTAATCATTTAATAACTACATGAAAGTATACCTTCATATTTTTAATAAATCATATAATCATAATGTCTAGTATAGTTAACTAATA
>NW_026652103.1:0-38403 GCF_029873635.1 Malania oleifera
TGCGGCAAGGAGGATTAGGGGAAAGAAAGACAAAATTAGGTTTGAATTTTCGTTTTAAACCTGGCTCCTGATACCAGGTTAGAATTGGAGAGATCAAGTTTTATATTGATTCACATAATTACAAGGATTCAAGGGTAGTATATATATACATGAGATAATCAAAATAATGGCAAGTGTATAGTGCTAAGTGGCAAATATATTCTCTCATAATACCTACACACTTGCTAGCACCTCACTTCTAAGTATTCCTACAACAAATAAATATGTCAAGCTCACAGATTAATTAACCCCATGCCCCATGTATCCGGCCACCTTCATTTCTTTGCTTTATTCATATTATACAGATATTAATTATTGATTAAATCTTTTTTGGGTTTGGATATTTTCCTAACTAGGAGGCAACAAAACCTCTATGTGCCATGATTATATATATATATATAACACACACATTGGAAGGGAAAAGTACTTGAAGTACATAATGTAATTAAAAACTACTAATTAGCTATTCCAATTGATTCATGAGGAAAAGACCCATAGTGATATGATCAGAAGGGGCTTCATGTGTGAAGTCGCCCGTAGTAGCCAGTTGTGATTTCTTCCACGGTGAATGGAGGAGAGAGCATGGGTTTCTGGCTTCGGGCGAAAGATCCTTATTCTCTCTCCTTCTCCCAAGCTTGTTGCTCATGCCCCATGATGGGTTTGGTCTCTGTGTCAAAATAGAATAGGATGAAGAATAGGGATGATCAATGCCAACCCAACTGAGCTTTTGGATCATACGCCCATCAACATGAGTTCTCTTGTCAAAAATGGAATATGATGAAGAATAGGGATAATCAATGCCAACCCAACTGAACTTTTGGCTCATAGGCCCATCAACATGAGTTCCAGAACCACTGCTCGTACCAGCTGCTGATATTGATGTTAAGACCAGAGGAGCCCATGGGTGGGCTTACACATGGGTGAATACCAATTTGACCCAAAAGCTTCAGCCTATTGGGTCTGGGGTCCATCCATGTATATAAGCACCCATCATTCACTTTAATTTTCCAATGTGGGATAAGCTTACAAGTGGAATTCTCAACAATCTCCCCCTCACTTGTGAGTTCTAGCTGCTCCCCCTTGAACAGAAATCGTCTCCCTTCTGGGACAATTCTCTAATAGTTGCTCAAGTGGGCCTTACCACTGGCATCTTATGTGCGTCAAATTGCATTCTACGTGCCTCCAAACCAATCCTACCTCTCACGTCTTGACCCTATTTAGATCCATCTGTAGCCTAGATGATCCTTATTGGGCTCAGCCACACACTTGGTCCTCCAATTATTAGCACGTCAGGAGAATTAGCTTCCTGTCTCGACTTTTACAATGTCGCTCACCCAGATACTACAAAAAAAAAAAGATTATTAGTGACGAATTTAAACCGTCACTAATACTCACAAAATCGTCACTAATAGTATTAGTGACAGTTTTATGATTATTGGTGACGGATTTTTATTTGTCGCTATACCCCGCTGTTACTAATACTTGTTAGTGACGAATATTTCAATCGTCACTCATAATAGAGTAAGTATTAGTGACGGACTAAACCATCACTAAAAAACCTAGCCCGCACTATAGATTCTACACTAGATCGACAAAAATCGCACTAAAGCCATAGTATTAGTGACGGTTTAATTAAAAACCATCACTATGTTCCTTAAAGGATTAGTCACGGTCGTAAAAACGTGTAGACACCCTATGTTGGCCCTAGCCAAATAGAATAAGGGGTCCGGTGCAGCGGAGGAGGAGGAGGACCGGAGGATTAGGAGGAGTGGGGGGCACGAGTTCATGAGGAGGATGAGGAGGGGAGGAGGAGGAGGCCACTGAGGAGGGCCATGGGGTGGTTATTTGGGGGCCATGAGCAGGAGGGGGGGGGGAGAAGGGAGGATGAGGAGGGGGAGGGAGGGGAGGGCACGTGAGGGGGAGGAGGGGAGCAGGAGGGAGGGAGGCCACGAGGAGGAGGGGGGAGAGGAAGGGAGACCAACGGGAGGGGAGGAGGAGGAGGAGGAGGAGGAGGGGGATGAGGAGTAGCGCGGAGGAGGGTTTTTGGCGAGGACTATATTTTTACCACTATTATTAGGACAGGATGAGGATTGGTTATTATTATTATTATTATTATATTAGGAGGAGGAGGAGGAGTGGGAGGGATGGTAGTATATTTTTACGATTATTATCATTATTATTATTTGGCTTATTATTATTATTATAAGGAGTATTATTTTTATTATCATTTACTATGGATCTTACCATCAGTATTATGATATTATTATTAATTATTATTATATGATTATTGAGGTATATTATTATTATTATTATGATTATATTATTATTATTATTATTATTATATCATTATTACCATATTAGTATTATGCTTATATATATTGTTACCATAAAGGTATAAAAAAAGAAGGAAACATAAAAATAAAAATTAAAAAATAAAAGGGTTAGAGGATGGGGGCGGAAACCTAGCCCCTTCATCCTTTATTTCTGCCTATATAAGCACATGCAACTCACACACACAAGACACAGCCGGGGCAGCGCAAGAAGAAAAGCAAAGAAAAATAAAACCCGGCTCCATCCTCTCTCCATCCCTTTACCTCCCTGCTCTCTTTCCCAATTTCCCTTCTCTTCTCTCTGTTCTCAGCCACCGCGTCCTCTCTGTCTCTCCCTTAGTCTTCACTCCGGCCACCCTGCAGCAGAGCACTCTTACCAGCGACCTCCTTTGCCTCTCTGCACAGCTCCTCCGGCCACCCTGCACGGCAACACTAGTAGCCAGCGACCATCACAACAGCCTCCTCTGCTCCACCTCTAGCCACCGTGAGCACCAACAGCACCGCCTCGAACCATAGCCAGCACCAGCAGATCCTCTGCTCCTACCAAGACGCCAGCTTTTGCAACCGACGGAGGGTCTCCACACCAGCACGGGCAGAACCCTCCTAACACAGCCATCACCAACATCGAACTCCCATCGCAGCAGTGATCCAGCAAACCAGAACTCCAGCTTCTTCCCGGCGAACCTGTGCTCTGACGACCGGCGGCACCCCCCACTGTATGTGCTTCCTTCTGCAAGGCACGCATAACACACACGCACACATATATATTTATTTTATAGTTAGTATTAATATATATCTACATACATATACATATATATATATTTTATATTGACCCCATCAGTATTGTTAGTTGTATATTATTGTTAATAATATTATTATTTATATATTATTAGTAATAATATTATTATCATCTGAATATCATCATTAATAATGTTGTTATATTATTTGTATATTACCATCAATAATATTATTATATGGTTGTATATTATTTTTATTATTGTCATTATATTGATTATAGGTGTATTGTGACTATGTTGATTGTATTAGTATTAGTACTATATTGTTTATATATTAGTATTAGTAATATTATTATATAGTTGGTTTATTATTATTAGCATTATTATTATATTAATTATATTAGTATTAGTATTACATAGTTTGTATATTATTATTGATATCAGTATTGTTATTGGTATTTTATTATTAATATTTGTTCATATACTATTATTAGTTATATTATTATTAATTTATTAGTAGTACTACTATATGAATTGTGTTAGTATTAATATTATATTATTTGTACATTATTGGTAGTGTTAGCACATTATTTATGTATAAACACAAGTATATCATTTATTATTAATATTATTGGAATATTATTGTTATTATCATCATCGTCATTATAATTAGCATGTTATTATTATTATTATCATAATATTGGTACATTACTACTATCATCATTATTATTAAATGTGCAATATGTCTAATATGTAGGGTTGGCTGGCGTTTAACATGTAAGTTTTGGTTGAATGTATTTATTTATGTAATGGTCATGTGGTGTGTTTGACGTTTAGGGTTTTAATTAGTTTGCATGTCTAGGGATGACTACTTCCATATAGCTTATGAATTAATTTTAGGAAATCCACATTAGTGTGTATTGGTCTTTAGGGTTTCTATATAATGTATGTTAAGTTTTAGGGTTGCCATAACCTCATTCTTTTTCTTCCCATGTGTGTATGTTATATGATTTACGTGAGGATCTAGTTATTTCTATATTGGTATAGTTGTATTTATAGGATATTAGACATGTGTATTATTATAATTATTGCTTCTTATTATTACTATTATAATGTGTGTTAGGTATTATATATTATTATTATCATGTGTTGAATTATTATGGCACTATTATTATATTATTGATACGTTAATGAGTGTATTATTACTAGTATTATTTATTATTTATTACTGTTATTATATTTATTACTATTATTATATCTATTGTTATTATTATTATTATTATTTATCGTTTATCATCATTATTATTATTATTATTATTAATATCATTGTATTTATTATTACTATTGTTTTTATTATCATGGTACGTTATGATTAGTGTTTTTAATATTATTTTTCCATAGTCGTTGTTATTATGATATTTTCACTATTAATTATTTTCGATTTTTTTTAATCCCTATGATTTTAATGCTAGGGTATGAGCTTTCGAGCTTCACGTACCTTAAGTTCTGAGGGAATATATATGCATATATAACATTTATTTATTTATTTATTTATTTATTTATTTTTCATGTGTATTTATAAACTCATAAAAGGAGTAACTTAAAGACTTTTTAAATTAACTTAGGGATAATTTTAAATTAATTAGGTACCGTTCATAAGAATGGACGCGTAGGGGGTGCTCATACCTTCTCCTCGCGTAATAGAACTCCCGACCCTAATTCTGGTAACGTAGGCCTATTCTACCAATAACGGGGTTGTAATCATGTGTTCTAACCATACTAAAAGGTTAGTGGTGACTCCGACATTCTCTATTTTTCCTTGAAAATTTTTAAAATCATTTTTATTAGTGATGATTATAAAACCATGACTAATGCTCTATTATTAGTGATGGTTTTACAACCGTCACTATTACTCAAGTATTAGTGACAATTGTGAAACTGTCAGTAATGGTCTATTATTAGTGACGATGTTAGAATCGTCACTATTGCTCTACAGAGCTATTAGTGACGATTTGAATTCCTTCACTAAAACTTTTTAAAAGGTATTAGTGACGATTTTGAAACCGTCACTAATACTTAAATTGGATAATTAATAGTGAAATTAATTTTGTTTCCAATTATTAATTCTTGTAAAAATCAGTAATTAAATTACATTTTCTTATACATTCATAATTGCAATAAAATTCATAAATTATTCAAAATTCTAATTCAAATTAAAATACAAATATGTTATACAAATTCAAATTCAAATTCAAATACAAATATATTATACAAATTCAAATTTACATACAAATACATTATATAAATTCAAATTCAAATACATTTCATTTGTTCAGATAACAAAGAAAGTGAAAAGCTGCATTCGTAGTGCATGAGTCCTGACGTTGTCACAGTTGCAAACCCTACAAATTAATTAAGAAAGTTAAAAAAATTAGTATATGCTTTTTGAAAAATTTTGGCAGCGTTTCTCCTGTAAATATGATATTTTCCATAGAGATACTCCGAACCCTAGGTATTTACGATAAATAGTTCACAATAATCCAACTAGTAATTAATTTTTCGAGTGCACGGGAGCTTCATATAATAAGCATTAAATAACGTAACGTGTTCATGCATCCTATAAAACACATATATCATAATATAGTGTATTATCCCCATAAACAACATATTTCATAAAGTAGACACAGTTGGTATGAGATTCACTATATAATGAAAATCCCAAGAAAGAGAGCTCCTCTCCAAAGAAAAGAAAGAGATGATACGTGCATTGTGAAGAGTGGAAATCTTAAGAAGATGAAGTCTCATCTACTCCAACGACTGTAACCAGGCCAAGTATCCTCCCAAAATCAAACCCTATTGCCATTAGCTACTCTAAAATGAGTGGAAGGAAGGAACAAACAAGCAAAATGGGAAACAACTTTCTACAGACTTGCATGGGAAACAATGTCACTTCCTCTAGTATTCCATCCATTCTGATGGACCCTATATTACTTTTAATCTCCTTTTATGGCAATTAACAATTAATTTTTGGTTGCACATAAATTAAACTTAAACCTTGAAACATAAATAACAAACTCCAATGAAAATTAGCATAACCACCAAGCAAGCAAGAAATCAACGAAAAAATATATCACATAGTCCAAAATTGGTCTCATGAATTTTTCTTTTCTTTCCCTAAAATTTTCAACAAATTTTTGGCAGCATGCCATTTATAAATAGAACATTTCCCAAACTTACGAGTCACAAAAGCATGCAATTCAAATATTTTTGCATCATACAGATGCCATTTAGATTAAGACATGCAACAACCTAAAATTATCTACCAACAGGCAATACACATCACTGCATCAGCCATGCAGGTGGCGTTCCAATCAAGCATGTAGTCCTAATGTCCACTACCAGCAAAAGTTCACACGATATATCAATCCAAGCATGCAGTCCAGAAGTTAAATCATCTATTAAACTGAAGTTAGATATACCAATCTCTAGCTGCAATGAAGACATGGATGACAGAGAAGGACGTTGAGGTCGTGGATGGTGGTGGCTGCATCAACGATTCTTTATCTAGGTTACCTGGAGTTTCTTTTCAAAATTGATTTGAAATGCGATAAGCTTGCCTATATAGACAAAATGAATTTTAGTCTTTCATCTGATAGGTTGTCTCTTATAGTTAAAGTATGATTTAAATATTAATTTTATTTATCTTGAATCTTTAAAATCAAGCAAAACTAGTATAGAAAACAACTCAACTAGCCAATCCTTAAAAGAAGGTCCGCTTGTGTCCCAAATCATAATTTGACTGTTTGACACACTCGAAAAGGATTCTTAGATTCCCATCTGCTTCTAATAACACACTAAATGTAATTAATAAATTTTATTTTCAAAATTATTTTCTAATTTTTTAACATTTATATGAAAATATTGAAAATTAAACAAAAGTGGCTTTTTCAATTTTTGATCCAAGTGTTATAAGAACTAGAAAACACTACAATTTTACTTGCTCGGACGTGGCAAATGTTTTTTCTCATCCTTTCAAAAATATTTTAACATTAAATGGCTAATCCTATCTTTCATTTTTTTTTTGGGAAAATTTTAACGCAATTTCGGCAGCATGTCATCTGTAAATTGGACGTTTTCCCATAAAACCTACACCTGATAGGTTCAAATAGAGCATTTATAAGAAGTTGAAGGCACATGAGAACCTATATCCACTACCAACATGCAATACACATCAACTGCATCAGCCATGCAGAAGGCATTCTAGACTAGCATGCAATCATGTATCATGTTCATGACATTAATACATATAACCATATCTTAAATTCAAAATATAAATAGCAGAGAAGATGCTTAAGTTTCTGTTTGTTGGACAAGGAGCAGAGAAGGAAGTGTCATCAATGGGGAAGGAGAGAATGAAGTGGAATTGGACTAGTGGGTAAATGGGTATGTCTGAAAATGTGACATGTTTGAACTTAGCTTATGTAAAAACGTTTTTTTTTTTTTTTTGTCAACTCATAATATGCTATGCTCATTTGGCAGCCACTCAGGTGAGACAATTCATGAAGTTTGAAGAAGCATCCAAAACATCTTCGAGACATGGTGGGATGACAACTGCAGGGGCAGTTCCTGTGCCTCAATTGCCAAAATTACAAAAAAATGTGTGCAACTTCGTGCTCTTTTGTTGAATGGCTTGGTTAAACCCTTCTTTTTTTGGGGGGGGGGGGACGAGGGGTTAAAATGACTGAGCACGACATGCATGGCTTCTGTATAGTTTCTGGATTTTGTTCCATGTGTTGGACAATTGGAATCTTTAGAAGTAATAGTCCAGGTAGTAGTGGTGATAAGCAGTAAAATCTTAATTATGTTCAGGTTTTCCAAAACAACTGACTGTAACTAAGATTTTACTGTTTATCACCACTACTACCTCGACTATTACTTCTAAAGATTCAAGTTGTACAATACACAGAACAAAATCCAGAAACTATACAGAAGCCATGCATGTTGTGCTCATTCATTTTAACCCCCCCCCCCCCCCCCCCCCAAAAAAGGAGGGTTTAACCAAGCCATTCAGCAGAAGAGCATGAAGTTGCACACATTTTCTTGTAATTTTGGCAACTGAGGCATAGGAAGTGCCCCTGTAGTTGTCATCCCACCATGTCTCGAAGATGTTTAGGATGCTTCTTCAAACTTCATGAATTGTCCCACCTGAGTGGCTGCCAAATGAGCATAGCATATAATGAGTTGATAGGTTCAAATAGAGCATTTATAAGAAGTTGAAGGCACACGAGAACCTATATCCACTACCATCATGCAATACACATCAACTACATCCGCCATGCAGGAGGCATTCTAGACTAGCATGATTTAACATGAAACTTATTTTGTGATCATAATACCTTATAATCAATCAGAGGAGCCACCTGCATCATCTTGTCCTGATCGGCGCATCCTTTCCTCTAACCATGCCTGCCTATCCATCATGGCTTGCATCTGGGCTCGAACGGTGGAGAGGTCTGATCTCAGTTCCACGTTCTCCATAGTGATCCTCTGCATCTGTCGAGCCATCTCCTGCTTATCACACTCGGCCTCTCGACGCTGTCGTTCCATCTTCGCACGAGCCGCTTCACCCATGGATGATGATGCTTTTTGGGTGATGTATCCACTTCCAAGACCTTTCACCCAGCACCCCCTCGTTGCCCAAGCACCTGGGAAGTGATCTCGAAATCTGTCATGTGCAGACTCCCCTCTGAAACAGGTGCATCCCTCAACTCGACAATCCGTGCCTAATTTCAATCATGAAGATTATAAAAAGGAATAAGTAAGACTACAACATTGATGTTTTGAATAAAGTAATAAACTAAATCTTTTGCTTCACTTACATGTCGATCCTGCGCACCCTCGCACCACTCCCCCGGTCGCCGTTGGTGTGTTCTTTGATACAGATTCGGCAGCGGCTCCTCTGTGCTAGTCTCGAGATCATGCTACATTATCATATAAGTCATCATTACTATTATGTCATGTAATGGTCAAATAATTTTACATATAGTAATTGTCTGGCGATGATTTACAAACAACCTCGATCCACTGCAATGCGTCGTAGGGAGTTTGCTACGGTTTGCAGCATTTGTTTCACATATGGCCTGTAAGGAAGATGTCATGATGACATATTAGTGACATCATTGTGAAAAATTAGTGATTAGAATACAAACACATCACCTGATAGCGCGGGTAGCGGAAATGGCGACACACCACGTCCCAATCTTCTTGGGATATCTTATCATATGGCTGTGCTTCTACTTCATCTCCCATCGCTCGAAAATGGGTGTGCATTTTCGAGCAATAGCTCTTAAATTTATTACACAATTGGACATCGACCGCCCTCCTCACATGGTCATCCTCGAGGATGTCCATATCAAACTCCTCTTGCATATATAGATAATACAAGATATTAAAAGTAAAAAAACATTTAAATTAAAAACAACTATATAGGGTTAGGGAACTTACCAAAATGTGCATGTAAAGGACCATGCGCTGCTCCTGAGTCACCTGGGGCCAACCGAATGCAGTGACTGGAGCATATTGTCGGCATATAATGTCGAGCTCCCTCGTCCACACGGTGCACCAATCGTTTAGTGGGGCGGTGTATCCTGGAGGAATGTCGATCCGAATCCGCTATTTATTCCTATCCAGGTGCTTCTTCAATGACATGTTCTTTGTTGCACCACGGTCTGACCTGACCGTGGACGTAGATGCTGAAAGTAGAGTTAATGTAAAAACAACATTATAATCATACACGTGAATAATTATCATCAACAATTGACATGTAAATAAATGAATCGTATCCATACCAACACTGCTCATGATGGTCAGCAACTCACCCTCTGTGTCAGTCGCATAAGTGGTATCCATGTCTGGCTGAGGTGCCGATGGCTCAGACAATGGTGCCGCCGTATCAATACTGACAGGCTCCGCCGGTCTCGAAGATGTCGGATCATCCTCATGCGATGTAGTAGTGGGCCTGAAAGGAAGTCTCCAACGTCGACCTCTTGGTACCATATCTGCAAATAATTATACAAGTCAATATAAGAAGAACTAATTTTTAAGTTATTTACACATGTCAGATACATAGTGACAAAAATAGACAAGTACATATATGAAGTACAAATATTAGATGGATACAGTAGACATCTATTTTTAAGTTATTTACACATGTCAGATACATAGTGACAAAAATAACATGCTTACCCCCCTATACATTCTTAATATCTGTATCATCCTCACTTTCTAAACTATCTTCCTCTTCACTACAGTACTCGATCCCTGTTTCATCTTCCCCATCATTTTCCTCATCGTTGATGAAGTGAACATCTACAGAAGGTTCAATTGTAATGTTAGCAGCTCCTACGTGTTCTGCTCTAGCACCATCCCTATGCAATGGTATAGGATCGGCGCCTTCTTCGACAACATCTGTTTCAGATTGCGTTGCTATGTGGACAGATGGCTCATCTTCATGGAATGCAGTCTCACTGGCACTCATCTCACTATATGCCACTTCTGCAATTGCATACAAACTTCGGGGAGGAATCTTTTGGGCCACATGCCATTCACCCTTCAATTTGGTGTCTTTAAGGTAAAACACTTGTTCTGCTTGCATCGCAAGCACGAAAGGGTCATTTTGATACCAGGTCTTGCTAAAATTGACACTAGTGAAGTAGGCATCGGTGTTTATCCCAGTCTTTTTATTGCCGATGTCCCACCAGGTACACTTGAATAGGTAGACGACTCTGTTTGCTCTATAGCTAAGCTCTATAATGTCATCCAACACACCAAAGTAGTCAATATCTTCATCTCCTTCTGTGCCTAGCACCGCAACCCTATAATTTTGGGTTCTTCTATGCAGTTCGAAGGACTTTGTATGAAATCGTAACCCGTTAACAATGCAACCATTGTAGTAGTTAACTCGTTGATTGGGGCTACATGCCAACACATACAAATCTTTACTTTCCGTTGGTTCCTTGCTGTAAAACATGACTTTCATCTATAAAATAAATAAGAGCTTAGAAGAATACCGTCAATAGTGAAACCATACAATGCTTCTAACTGAAGCAGTTTTTGTTACTTACATGACTCCCAAACCAATTGATAAACTCCTTCTTATGTCTTTCGTCAACATTCCGTTCATTTTGGGTCAGGAGTTCAGCTTTATGTTCGCTATATGCAACAGTAGTACATGTTAATGTCAAGTAAGTATATAATTATGCATATTTAAATACAATGCAAAGTAAGGAGTTTGGAACAACGTACTCAATATATTGAACAATTTCATCCACAATTGTTGAGGACGTAAAAATGAGCCTTTCTAGGTTGTCCATGTCAATGAAATCATAAACTCGTGCACTGAGAGGCCAAACATTTTCTTGAAATATAGAGCTCCAGGGTTCTTTATCTTCAGAATTAATAGCATGAACATCTGCATTTTACTCATCACGAGTGAACATTGTGTCAATATCATGTAGATACATTAAGCAAAATGCAAGACATTCACTGCCAATGTACACCTCAATGATTAAACCTTTCGGTCATGCCTTATTGCGCACGTACCCCTTCAAAGTCGATAAGAACCTGTGCATTTTACATAGCATTATATACTTGTAGACACAATGAAGGAAAATAAATTCAAACAGGGAAATCACGTGACCATTATACAAGGACTTTGTACTGTACCTCTCAATAGGATACATCCAATGATATTTAACCGGTCCTCCAATTATGGCCTCCCTTGGTAAATGGACAGATAGGTGGACCTTCACATTGAAGAATGCTAGCGGAAAAATTTTCTACAGCTTGCATAGTATGATCACGATGTCATCCTCTAACCGTTCAAGTACATTTACGCTCAATTTTTTTTAGCACAACTGCCGAATAAAGATTCCCAACTCAATCAGCACTGAGCGAGCATCTTCAGTCAAGTGTCCACGAAGGAAAATGGGTAGGACCCATTGTAGAAGGACGTGACAGTCATGACTTTTCATTCCTAGCATCTTCCCATCCTTTGTGTTTATGCATCGATCTATGTTCGATGCATGTCCATCAGGGAACTTCACTAATTTCAACCACTCAAAGAATTTATTCTTCTCATCCTTTGAGAATGTGTAACAAGTTGATAGCATGAGAATTTTGTCCCCATCACGAAACAGGTGCAGCTCAGGTCGTATTCCCATGTCTTCCATATCTCGGTGAGCATTTGCGGTGTCCTTTGTCTTCCCATTTATATCAAGCAATGTACCAATGACATTCTTACAAATGTCCTTTTCAATGTGCATGACATCCAAGTTATGGTGTAGTAGAAGATCTTTCTAATATGGCAACTTGAAGAAGATGCTTCTCTTTGTCCAATTCAACTCCCACTCAGCGCGTTTTCTTTTTCTACTGGTCAGTGGTTTCCCAATTTCACATTTCTGATCAACCTTAGCTAGTTTAATATCTCTTCCCCACTTAGCCGCTTTGGTGGCAACCTTTGTTCAGGTCTTCCATTGAAGCTTCTAACGCCACAAGTCCTCCAAGGATGTCCAGTTCATAGAAAACGACGATGACACATAAAGCATAACTTGCGGCCATGCTTCAAGGATAAGGACCCAACATCCTTATTACATTCTGGGCATGCTAAGTAACCTTTTGTACTCCAACCTGACAAGTTACTATATGTGAGGAAATCATTAATTGTCCACAAGACTGCAGCATGCATCCGAAATGTTGTCCCAATTTGCACATCAAATGTCTCCACTCCTTTTTCCCATAATTCTTTCAAATCGTCAATTAACGGAAACAGGTAAACATCAATATTATTACCAGGTGCTCTCGGTCCGGGAATCAGCAGAGACATATAAATGAAAGGTTCTTTCATACATCGCCATGGCGTCATGTTGTATGGCATCATTATAACTGGCCACATGCTATATGGGTTGGTCATGTTACCGAAAGGATTGAACCCATCTGAAGCAAGGCCAAGTCTGATGTTGTGAGGATCACTAGCAAACCACAGATGCATTTTACCGAATTCGGCCCAAGCTTCGGAGTCTGCTTGATGGCTAAGGGTGTTTCCATCTTGAAGACGTTTCTCTTGATGTCATCTCATATTTGTAGTAGTTTTTTTGCACATATACAATCGTTGCAACCTCGGGATTTATGGAAATATCGTAAAACTCTTTTGGGAATCTTTTTACCCTTCTTCTGATTAGTTCTATACCTCGGTTCACCACATTTTGGGCACTCATTTTCATTTTTATGTTCACCATAAAAGAGTGCACAATCATACCTACACGTATATATTAGAATGTAACCGAGACCCAATTCACACATGTATGTCTTCGCCTCATAAAAATACTTGGGAAGTGTTTCACCCTCCGATAGTGTTACCTTAAAAAGACTTAAATGCATGTTGAATGCGCTCTGAGATAACCCATGCATTGTCCTTGCATGAAGCAACTTTATCGGAAACTCTAATTTTGAGAACTTTTTACAGTTTGGATAAAGGGGCACCCATGCATCCCTCATGAGATTAGCAAATGGTTTACTGAGTTGATTCAACATACTAGGATAGCAAGGTATGGTACCCGCTGAAGTAGTTTCATCAACAGTACGCGACACACTGACATCACTCGTGTCCACTGCAATCCCCCTTTGCAATTCACCTAATATTTCGATTAACCCTTCCGAACGTGTATCACCACCTACGATATTTTCCCTCTCATATTCATTGTCATTTAAATTATCGCTCTGAACTATGTAATCTTCACCGTGAAACACCCATCTTGTGTACCTTTTCTCCATTCCAAAGTCTAACAAATGTGAATGGACCAGCTCAATATGTTTGAATATTATGTTTTGGCATTTCTTGCAAGGACACCTTATTCTACTGGCTCTGTCTGAACGAGGATGTGCGAATTCAATGAAATCATGTACCCCTTTCACATATTCTAGCAAAAACCTACCCCGAGCATTCATCCAACTCTCATTCATGTTCATTAATTACCCTATAATATGTTCAAGTAAATGGTGTTCATTATATTCTTATAATGTTTATCATGCATGCATCGTGAATCCTATAATCAACCATCATATTCTAAAGGGTACGGATCCTATCCCATTCAGGAATGTTGCATTTACATTGTGATGAATCGCTCAAATTCCTTCGTTGTAGTTGTTATAAATTTCAGCAGCATCTCCCCATGACTCTCCAAGTACACAATATGGGGGAAGTGAAAATTTGGCTAGTTTTCCATCACTAACAAATTGTCACGACACCCCACTATGCACCCAGAGAACACAAGTAGAGACGCGCTCGAAATATGTAATGACAATTGACAAAGCGTGAACAATGACAACAATGTAAATACAACTTCCTAAACTGTCCACATTGGACAATCCAAGAATGGTTGAAATACTCACATTACTATTCATAAGTGAAACAAATAATTAACATGTTCAAGTGATTATTAGTCAATATAGTATGACTAATAATCAATTGAAATATAACAATTGATTTGTCTCACATGTACGATTAGGAATGAATGTATAGTAACCGTTCTTGGACAGGTCTAAGCTTCAATGAATACATGAAGTTGAAAAAAAAAAAACAAACATGCAAGGGGCTACGATTTCAGGAATTGGTTTTGAGGAATATAAGACTTATCTAATTCATTGTACGTAAGCATTAGTTTTTTTAATAATATGTGTAAGGACAATCAATTTGATCTAATGCAATGGATGACTTAAAATGACACTTTTTTCAAAGTGTAAACACAATAAAATAACATTATTCTATCACCATGAAGCAAAATACTACAATTTCATTGGAAGTTTGTCTCTCATTTATTGTTTAATTTTATAGTTGGAATTTTACAAGCAAATACAAAAAAAGACACATCTTGCTTTCCTATTTTGTTTGAATTTGTATAGGAGAATTGAAAAGAAATCCTATTTTGTTTTTAGTTGTTTTGATATCTGATTTTGTAGAAAAAATAAAATACAATTGTAGGTGAGAACTATCGTATGAGAGGATTTTTTATTTTTACATATGCATTAAAATCATCCTGATTTAGAGAGTTTAGAATTTCTACATAAAGTAATTAAATGACATTCGGATGAGTCATACGAGTTACAATTAGTTGTTTAGTATAGATTCTCTTGTATTGTTTTTATTATGATAGAAGTGACGAAAAAGCCATGGCCAGATTTTGCAATTGATAGAACACCAAATAGAAAATACTTGAACCCTAACTAGTATATTTTATTTCATTTTATTTTTTATGGTATTCATCTTACTGAGCTTTCTAACTTTAATCCTTTAATATGAATGGGGCTTATATCAGTTTATTTAATTAATGCACGAGCTAAATCTTTGGAACATCTCAAGATAGTTATGAACCAATAGTTATACTGAGGATATAGTTCTTGCATCATGGAAGAAGTGTTGACTGAACTGTAATCTATATCCAATTCTTTTAACAAGTGTCGATTAATGAATTTAGTTATGATAGTTATAATCCATGACAGATTAGGAAAGAATCAATTGACTGAACTGTAATCTATATCCAATTCTTTTAATAAGTGTTTATTAATGAATTTAGTTCAAATTAAGGGATTTTATCTATTTTGTCAAGTCTACAGAAGATGAAGAATGTTATTTATTATCTCTAGTACTATTATACTTTGGTTTGGTCTTTAAGATTATGTTTGGTTTATGAAATGCTTATTCCTAAGAATAGATTAGTTTTAGTAAATTAATTATAACTAGTTACATAATAAATTAAATTATTGTTATAAAACAAATAAGAATGTGAAATATTTAATGAGTTTACTATAAGGAGTAGACAATGAATAATTATTCATAAATTTTGTCATGGGTGTCTATTCCTTTCTCATTATATATTAAATAAAGTAATTAGGAGATATATGAGGAATAACTATTTCCTTAATTTTCAAAATTTAAACTATATTCTATCTTATTCTAATGAATAGTTATTCTACTGAATCAAACCAACCATAAATTTTGAGAAATATCCCCATTAATACCATGCAAAGTTACATTATTATTTCCATTTACCTCCCTATTTTTTCATATTATGATGATATGAATCATTTTCTTCAATTGTTCTTCTTACTCTTAGTCATTCGACTTACTTGTAAGATTTGTTCCTTGCATTCTTAATGTAATTTTTTTATGTTTTTTTTTTTTTTTCATTATTTTCTCTCTATTGATTCATTGTGTTACACTATTTCACTGAATAGTTAGGCCCCGTTTGGAGGTGGCAAAACAGATTGCCACCCGATGGATGATCCATTATCCATTCATTTGTAAGTGGGTCAACTCAAATCCAACCTGTTTTATGATTCTATCCAAAATGACATATTGATCCATTTTATCACCCCTAACTACATCTTTTTTCTACACCCTCAAGGAAGATCATGAAATTTTTGAAACCTTAAAGGGAAGTCCGCATCTATGTACCTTTTTTTTCTTTAATCTTTTTTTGGGCTTTTTTTTGTACCTGTATTCAGCATAACGGTAAGTTAAGGAGTCACAATGGTGGTCAAATGGGTTTGGCTTGGCATGAAGTGGGCTATTTGTTATTAACGAATCAGGTGCCTCTTATCCCCACCTAATACTTTAGATGAATATCTATATTGTTTGGGCTTATGAACTAGAATAGAAAATAACTTAATGAAAATCACTTCTCTGTTTGGTTACAGAGAAAAGTGAGACTAACTATGCTGTATAATTTATTTTCCCCATGAGATCTTACCTAAGTGAAATGAATTTTCTATTATTAACTACTTTGACTAAAACAAGATGAGGGAAGGGAGGTTTAGCTGGTTGGGTCATTTGAAACATAAGCTAGCCTAGTAGAACACTTGTGAGGATGATTGAGTTAGTTATTATTTCTGATATGAAATTGGGTGAGTTGGTGGAGAAAAGCACATGCTAAGCCTAAAATAATTTGAAATGAAGCAGTGAGTAAAAATTATGTCTTTGATTTAGTGGAGAAAAATGTTTTGAATTGGGTGAATTGGTGAAAAAGAATTCATATAACCAATCTCACCTAGTGAAACTTAAGATTTTTTGTGGTTATTATTATGATTTTGACCGTAGCCATCAAATGAAGGAGACTAGAAAACAAGGATTTCACGGGTTCAAATTTTGATGAGAAAGAATAAAAGTCCCTCAAGGAAAGGAACACCTTGACTGGACAAAAAGCTATTCCTTTTCAAAGTTTCACATCTTGTTTTAGTCAAAGTAGTTAATAATTAATATTTAAAACAATTGAGAATATATATAGTGCACAGAAGAAACAAATTGAAAGTAAGCATAAATAAAAAAAGAAATGTGATTAAAATCATGTGTCTACGTCTCATTATTTAGCTAATCAACTTATGGTTTCAACTCTTCATATTTTCGTTCTCAAGTCATTCACCAAACTCAAAATATCATAATACTGTGAATAGTTCTTGCTTACACATGTAATATTAATAAATATAAAATTAATTTGTCACATACCTAACATTTAAACTCCGGGTACATAGATACGTGGAGGAAAGAGATTTCCTATATAAATTTCCAAATAGTAGTTTTATTTTCCTTTCCTCTCGACATCCCTCTCCAACTTATTTTAAACAAGTTGCCACCCCAATAAGTTGTCAAAATGGAAGTAGGGCATTGGTGATTAGATAACATGAAGGTTGTACGATTGACCACGTGTTCAATGTTCATTGGCAAAAAATCATATTCTCATTCGTTCTGTCTTCTAAAAAATAAAATTGGCATATACAGTCGCACAACCTTACTCAAGCTTTTCTATACTCTCTTCCCAGCTCCATTCCACTCTATAAACCAACCAAACTAACTCATCCAAACAACACTATCTTTAATGACAATGACCCAAATTCAGAGTTTGCAAGACAAGGTATCCTTTTTTTTTTAATCTAATTATACAACTTTGAAGAAGGTTCCAAAGCATGGGAAACAATTAACAGGTAGTAAGTAAATTGGAAGCCTTGAGGATATCAAATGCGGATTGTTCAAACAATAAAAAATAACAAAATACATTCAATTTTTTTTTCAATATTCATAAAATTCAATTTTTTTTTAAATATTCAGTATATGCTTGAAAGTAAAAAAGATAAGGGAAAGAAATACATGGACTTCCGACTGAGAGCAGGGGGGACTAGGAGAGAGGATTGATCGCCGGAGCAGGATGAGGGGAAGAGGAGGAGTTGGAGGGGACTCGCGGCTGATTGAGAGCAGGGGGAGACTGGGAGAGACGATCGCCGAAGCAGGAGGGGAAGAGGAGGAGCTGGTGCGGTGCCTGGCGGCGGAGAGTAGAGGGAGATCAGGTGGGAGCATACAGCGGGGAAGGGGAAGAAGCAGGAGGAGCTGGCGCGGTGGCTGGCGGCGGAGAGTAGAGGAAGATTAGGTGGGAGCAGGTGGCGGGGAAGGGGAAGAAGCAGGGGAGGAGCTGGCGCGTTGGCTGGCGGTGGAGAGTAGATAGAGATCAGGTGGGAGCAGGCGGCGGGGAAGGGGAAGAAGCAGGAGGAGCTGGCACGGTGGGAGCAGGCGAAGTGTAGAGGGAGATCGGGTGGGAGCAGGAGGTGGGGAAGGGGAAGAAGCAGGAGGAGTTGGTGCGGTGGTTTGTGTCGGAGAGTAGAGGGAGATTAGGTGGGAGCAGGCGGCGGGGAAGGAGAAGAAGCAAGAGGAGGGAAAACATCCCACGTGCGGATAGCAATAAGAGGGTTTTTGGGCATTAGTGATGGTTTCAAAACCATCACTAATACTCTCCGTTTATTTTTTTTAAATAACAAAACATTAATGACGGTCCAAATCCGTCACTAATAACCGGCCAATAGTGATGAATATTCAAATTCGTCACTAATACTATAAAGTAAACATTTCTTATTTTTTTTAAAAAAAATTGAAGTTTTAGTGACGGTTGTGAAATCCGTCAGTAATAACAGGGGAATAGTGACGAATTTAAACATTCGTCACTATTACTACGAAGTAAAATTTTTTTAGTTTTTTTTAAAGGAAGTATTAGTGACAATCAACAAATCTGTCACTAATAATGGGTAATAGTGACGAATTTCTAAATTTGTCACTAATACTCTAAAGTGAATATATTTATTTTTTTTCAAAAATATTTGAAGTATTAGTGACGGTTACAAAATCTGTCACTAATAGTGGCCCAGTAGTGACAAATTTCTATATTCGTCACCATTACTCTGAAGTAAAATTCTTTTTTTTTTAAAATAACAGTAGTCACGGTTATTTAACCGTCACTAAAGTTTACCTTTCAGTGAAGGATTTAATTCGTCACTAATACAACAAAAATCATTACTAATATTTTCCCAGGATAAATTCTGCCCCAAAAATATTTTCCCGCGTTTTTTTTTTTGGGTTTTTTGTGACGAACTATTAGTGACGAATTCAATTTCGTCACTAATAGTCCCGTATTAGTAACGGTTTATGAATCTGTCAATAATACCCTACTATTAGTGACGAAATTGAATCTGTCACAAATAGATTCGTCACCAAAAACCAGTTTTTTTTGTAGTGAGAGTTACGAACCATCGTCTCTAGAAAGATGCGACACTAGAAATTTAACGTGGTTCGGTCAATATCGACCTACGTCCATGGAGCACACACCACAAATTCACTATTCGCTGGAAAATTACAACTCACATTCTCTCTCTCCCTCTCTTCCTCCTTTCTTTCTCCTCTCTGCTCTCTAAGCTTCTCACCCTGTATTATTACAACTCTCCACAACTTTATTTATAGGGCTAATAATCAATCACAATTTAATCACAATTAAACACAATGAATTACATATTTTGGAGGTTATAATCATGGAGATAAATGGTGGATTAATGGAAATCGCGTTTCCAACTCAGCTCCAGCTCCTAGCTATCTCCTAGCTCCAGCTACAACAATCTCCCACTTGGAGACAGAGACGCCTCCACAGCCAGTGTCATGAATAAATGATGTGCTCAAAATATGTCTTCAAGCATGAAGACCAACTGAAGTTGAACACAACTTCAGTTTCTTTGTAGTCACCACCTTCCTATCTGCTTTATTCCTGCGGACTAATCTGATGGCTGTCAGTTTCACAACTGGTTCAAAAATACCAGTGTAATTAATCCCTTTCTTCTATTTAAAGCCTTTGACTACCAACCGAGGCTTGTACCTTATGGAGCTGTCATGCTCCTCTTTGATTCTGTACACCCACTTGTTGTGAAGAGCCTTCTTACCTTTGGGCAACTCAGCTAGTTCCCATATTCTGTTGGAGGTGAGGGACTTCATCTCGCCCTTCATCGCAAGGTCCCACTTACTCGTATCTACCACCTGACGTGCTTCATCATAGCATTCAGAATCTCCTCTATCTGTAAAAAGTAAGTAATCTATATACCTTCTGTTTGGTATATGAGGCCGAGTAGATCTCCTAAGCTTTGAAGCTGGAGTAGGAGGCGGTGGTGCGATGTTTTGCTCCACTGGTTCCTCCACCTAAGGATTCTTGGCATTCTGTTGTTGTGTCCCGAAACATTTTAAGTGGACTAGTTCTAGTCTCTTCTTCTTTGGGGCACGAGTGTTTATCTGGAAACTGACACTTTTATGTTTCCCGACTATACAATCCACACACATGTCAATCTGCACTGACTGTAGACCACTCAAATTTTCCTTTGAGTGCTTCACCTTGAGTCTCTTCTAGCTCATGTGATTGAGTTGTTGGTATCAGATGTTGCTGTCATCATTTCCTGCAGCAACTGAAATAGACATGGAAGTATTAGAGGTTAGAAAAAGAGTTCCGCTTTTCTTACCTCGTGCAATCGTTAGTACACCCTTTGAAACTTTCTATTCATCGCCAATGAATTTCATTGTGTATCCCTCATCTGCCAGCTGTCCGACTGAGATCAAATTTTTCCTCAAGTCTAGAATATGTCTGACATCCTTCAGCTTCCATACTGACCCGTTTATATTGCTCTTCATAACTCCTTTGTTGGTTATGTCGCAAGGTTGATCGTTGCCAAGGTTCACCTTACCGAAATTACTTGGAGTGTACTCCTCTAGGCAATCTCTGTAGCAAGTGGCATGAAATGAGGCTCTGAAGTCTAAGACCCAAGACTTTTACTTGCTCTCCAAAGTACAGATCAACATCTCATCATTTTTGGAAGCAATATTTGCTTCTGTCTTTGCCCTCGTCTCATATTCTTTCTTCTGACTTTTGCACTGGTTCTTGTAATGACTAGTTTTTTCATAGTTCCAGCACTCAATAACTTTTGTACTCTGGGAGCCTGCGTCTTTAGTACCTCTGGGAATTTTAGATTTAAACCACCTAGGCCTAGATCTATCATGGTTGTTTGATCGTCCATGCCTGTTTCCTCTGCCTCGACTCTCCATGTTCAAGGCTGAACTCGAAATGGAGCCATGGTTTGACAGCATTCTAATTTCCTCCGTCAAAATCATGTTGACGACCTCATTATATACAAGCTTCGATTTTCCTACAGAGCTACTGATGGCAGTAATAACACCATTCCAACTTTCAGGCAATTGACTGAGAATCATTAGGGCCCGAATCTCATTATCAAACATTATCCCGACTGAGGCAAGTTGATCCGACAACTCATTTAAATTATTCAAATGCCTGTTGAAACTTTCACCTGCAGACATGCTCATCGTAAATAGTCTTTTCATGAGATTTACTTTGTTTACGGCTGAAGGCTGCTTGTACATATTAGAGAGTGCATCCATCAGAGACTTGGTGGATGTTATATGTTTGATATTGAACGCCACAGATTTTGACAACGTTATTTTGATGGCTCCGAGGGCTTTTCGATCAAGCAACTCCCACTCGTCCTCATTCATGGATGCTGGCTTACCCTTCAAAGATAAGTGCAATTCCTTCCCAAACAAATAATCTTCTATTTGCATCTTCTAGAAACAGAAATTGTTGGCCATTGAGCATTTCAATTTTTGAGCTCTTTTCATTCGATATCTCGATTCACTAATTTAAATATGGGATTCGCTCAAATAGATAGCATGGTTGGTTCCGTAACGATCGAAAACCCTAGAAATGGTTCAAGTCGCTCAAAAAACGGACCCAGAACGACTCCGAAAAGCTCAGTCAAAGTTTTAGGTCAAACTTAGTCAACTTGGTCAACTCTGCTGACGTGGCATCTGATGACATGTCAAGTTGACGTGGCAATAGGCCCACTTGCTGGGGTGTTTGTGGAAATGGGCCCACAAATTAAGAATTCAATGTTATTTACTCATTTTTTTTTAGAATTTAATACCACCCTTTGCATGTATGGATGTCTTTTCTATTATTATAACCATTTTAGTGAAGAATTGATGCAGTTACTTTGATGATGCATGTAAGACCATGTATAATGGTTAAACTAATAAAAAAAATTTACCCAAACACTATCGCGAGGTCCCGGAGCGCGGCGAAATAAAAATCAATTTTAGTTTTCAAGGAAAAATAGGGAATGTCAGAGTCACCACTAACCTTTAGTATGGTTAGAACATATGATTACTACCCCGTTAGGGGTAGAATGGGCCTACATTACCAGAGCTGGGGTCGGGAGTTCGGTTACGCGAGGGGAAGGTACGAGCACCCCCTACGCACCCGTTCTTATGAACGGTACCTAATTAATTTAGAATTATCCCTAAGTTAATTTAAAAAGTCTTTAAATTACTCCTTTTATGAATTTATAAATACACATGAAAAATAAATAAATAAATAAATGTAATATATACATATATATTCCCTTAGAGCTTAAGGTACGTGATGCCCGAAGGCTCATACCCTTGCAATAAAATCATAGGGATGATATACACACGAAAATAAATAATACTATAAAATAATAAAAATAAATATCATAATACATAATACAAAATATGAATATACCCAAGAATAAAAAATACTAAGAATATTTAATATTGAAAGTAATAGGCAGTAATAATAATGGTAACATATCACTATAATGACAATCCTATGCTAATTATATTACATTAATGATACAACCCGATATTATGATAGCTATACATAATAATATCACAACACTACTACATAAATAATAATAATATTACAATAATTATATAACACGCGCTCATAACGCATAATCATAATAACACTGTCTTAATAATAATATAATCCTAACTTAACAATAATAACACATCAATAATATAATGGTAGTAATAATACCATAGTAATTCAATACATAATAATAATAATAATAATAATAATAATAATAATAATAATAATAATAATAACAACTATATGCCATGTATACTATATAATGATAAATCACTATAATACCTAATAACATATCCTAATAGTAAACCAACCTAATGGATAGTAATGATATACACATCATAATAGTAATAACAATGTAACACCTACCATAATAATACTAAACTTATAATAATAATAATAATAATAATAATAATAATAATAATAATATATCATACGTAATAATAATAATAATACACTAGCATATAGTAATACATTAACATCCTATAAATATAATAATAACCACTTGTAAATAATCAAAACGCCAAATTTAACTCTCAATATATGCACATATGGAAACAATTAATCCCTATAATAATAATAATAATAATAATAATAATAATAATAATAATAATAATAATAATAATATGGAAACAATTCGAACCCTAAAATAAATACACGATATATACAATAATCATTATGGAAATAATTGAAACCTTACCATTAATATACAATAACAATGTGGAAACAAATTAAACCCTATAATACACATGCAATATATACAATACTGGAAACTATTGCACAAGTAAAATCATGGGAAACAATTTAAATCCTAGAATTAATAGATAAAATATACAATAATAATTATGGAAATAATTTAAAACCTTACCATTAATATATCATAACAATATAAGAGACTAATCACACCTTAAATAAAACACATGATGAACAAAACCTTAAATGTATCATTAAAATCCTAAACAAAACATGTAATAATCTAAACCCTAAATACAAAATATATACTAAAATAAATAATAATAATAATAATAATAATAATAATAAGAAAAAAACCTCAAGATAATATAACACAATAAACATGAAATAATATAACAACCTTAATTAAAAATGCTAAATAAACGCATAAATCATATATATAACAATATTACTAATAAAATACAGATAACAATAATAATATAGTCAATATAAAATATATATGTACATACATGCATATATATATATATATATATATATATATTAACACTAATCAATAAAATAATTTTGTATATGTGTGAGTGTGTGTTGTCTGTGTGTGCACAGTGTGCGTGTGTTTGCAGAGGGGCTTACAAAGGCCGGCCGAAGTGGTGCAGCTAGTGTTGGGGTGGTCTCGGATCTGTGGCCTGGCAGCAGTGTACAATGGTTGCTGTGGTTTTGGAGTTGGCCGGAGATGGTGTTACAGATGATAGCCGCCGGTGCTGCTCGTGTCGGCGGGTTGTCACGGTTGTGTTGCCGAGACTAGAGGAGGCAAACGGTGGTCGAGGTCTTGTTGCCGGAACCCAAGGTGGCCGGAGCAGAGGTTGGGATACCCGGCGTTGCAGTAGAGGGCCTCGGCTGGAATTGGAGGTGGTGGCCAAGGAGCAGATTGGGAGGGGAGAACAGAGGCTAGCTGGGCTGGTTTGCCGGAGGAGGAAGAAAAGAAGATGGAGGCTACGCTTATCAACAGAGGGGCTGTCGTGGCTGTGTGTTGGGGAGCTGGTAGAAGGTCTTCGGGTCTGCGCCGGAGAAGAGCTGGTGTCTGCTGCAACTTGAAAACGACTGTTAGGGCTCACGAGTGGTTTGGCAGCCAGACTGTGGTGGCGGTTGTGTTGCTCGAGGAGTTGTGGAGAGGGAGGTCTCGGTTCTGTTGCTGGTTCGTGGAGGAGAATTGTGAAGGGAGAGGGTGGAGCTGGGCTGGGTATTTGCCAGAGAGCAGCTGGGTGGCCGTGAGGGTCGTGTGGGAAGAGAGAGGGTGGAGTTGGGCTGGGTGGTTGCCAGAGGGCTGCTGGGTGGCTGTGAGGCGAGAAGAGCTGCAGGGTGGCCGTGAGGCGGCTGAGAATATCAGGAAGAAGGGTGAGGAGCGGCTGGAGCAGAGGGTGCGAGGGCTGTTGAGGGAGAGAACGAGAGAGGCGAGGGACTTGTTTTTTTTGTTTTGTTTTTCTTTTTTTTTCCGCCCCCCGGCTCCCTTTTGGCCGTTGAGAATGCAGCCTATAAATAGGCTTCCATCCCCCAAAACCCTAATGAAAATAATAATAATAATAATAATAATAATAATAATAATAATAATAATAATAATAATAATGATAACAAAATAATAATAATAATAAAGATAATAAAAATACTAATAATAATAATAATAATAATAATAATAATAATAATAGTGGTAAAAATAATAATGATAACAATAAAAATAATAATAATAATAATAATAATAAATAAATAAATAAATAATAGTGATAATAATAAATTACTTATAACAATATAGGAAAATAAATAATAATAATAATAATAATAAAATAATAGTAATAATAATAAATTACTTATATCAATATAGGAAAATAATTAATAATAATAATAATAATATAAATAACAAAAATGAAAATCATAGTAATAATAATAATAATAATAATAATAATAATAATAATAATAATAATGAAATAATAGTGATAATAAAATAATAATAATAAAAATAAGGTAATAATAATAATAATAATACAATGAGAAATGACCCCTTATTCTATTTGGTTAGGGCAAAAATAGGGTGTCTACAGCTGCCCCTCTTTGCAGGCTTCGTTGCTTCAATGTAACAGTAGGAACTCTCCTACGTTTTTTGTAGCAACAAGCCTGCAAAGATAAAAGACACCTATTTTAGCCAAGCCATTCAACTCCCAATGGCTTTTCAGGTTAATCAAGAATTGTTTATTTCTGCCAACCAGGGATGATCACTCAAGTGTAAGATTCTGAGTATTCAGGTGTAGAATCCTGAGTCTTTGAAAAATGGTTACTATATTGGAAAATGATCAATCGGGTCTAGGATCCCGATTATAATTTATGGAGGGTGACACGCACCGGGTGTAGGAACTCGAGCTATGGTTCATGGAGGGTGACTCGCACCGGGTGTAAGAACCCAAGTTATGGTTCACGGAGGGTGACTCGCACCAAGTGTAGGAACCCGAGCTATAGTTCACGGAGGGTGACTCGCACCGGGTGTAAGAACCCAAGTTATGGTTCACGGAGGGTGACTCGCACCAAGTGTAGGAACCCGAGCTATAGTTCACGGAGGGTGACTCGCACCGGGTGTAGGAACTCGAGCTATAGTTCACGGAGGGTGACTCGCACTGGGTGTAGGAACCCGAGTTATAGTTCACGGGTGGTGACTCGCACCGGGTGTAGGAACCCAAGCTATAGCTCACGGAGGGTCACTCGCACTGGGTGTAGGAACCCAAGCTATAGTTCACGGAGGGTGACTCGCACCGGGTGTAGGAACCCGAGCTATAGTGCATGGAGGGTGACTCGAACCAGGTGTGGGAAACCGAGCTATAGTTCACGGAAGGTGACTCACACCGGGTGTAGGAACCCGAGCTATAGTTCATGGAAGGTGATTCGCATCGGGTGTAGGAACCACAGCTATAGTTCACGGAGGGTGACTCGCACCAGGTGTAGGAACCTGTGCAATAGTTCACCGAAGGTGACTCGTACCGGGTGTAGGAACCCAAGCTATAGTTCACGGAAGGTGACTCGCACCTGGTGTAGGAACCCGAGTTATAGTTCATGGAAGGTGACTCGCATCAGGTGTAGGAACCTGAGCTATAGTTCACGGAGGGTAACTCGCACCGGGTGTAGGAACCCGAGCTATAGTGCACGGAGGGTGACTCGCACTGGTGTAGGAACCCGTGCTATAGTTCACGGAAAGTGACTCGCACCAGGTGTAGGAAACCCGAGCTATAGTGCACAGAGGGTGACTCGCACTGGGTGTAGGAACTCGTGCTATAGTTCACGGAAAAGCGACTTGCATTGGGTGTAGGAACCCCTGCTATAGTTCATGGAGGGTGACTCGCACCAGGTGTAGGAACCTGAGCTATAATTCACGGAGGGTGACTCACACTGGGTGTAGGAACCCGTGTGCGGACGTATAAGGATGATGTGCATTGGTTGTAGGAACCCAAGCGTCAAAATATGAAGATGATGTGCATTAGGTGTAGGAACTTGAGCACTGAAGTGTGAGGATGATGTGCATCGGGTGTAGGAACCCGAGCGCTGAAGTGTGAGGATGATGTGCCTCGGGAGTAGGAACTCGAGACTCTTTGAAAAATAAGCTCATATGGGTTTTATGTCCTGAAAATTTGCTTCACTAGGGATGATTAATCAGGTGCTAAGTCCCGAGATCTTTTGGAAGGTTAGTATTTTGGAAAATGGTTACTCTGTTGAGGGTGATCAATCGGGTGCGAGACCATAAGATTTTTCTAGAAAATGTCCTCAAGTATAGGGTTCAAAATTATTTCACCAGGGATTATCAATCGGGAACAAAATCTTGAGTTTCTTTGGCTGTCTTTAGATTACCCTCTTTGAGACTCAACAACCAATGCATCAATTGCTTCCTGGGGTCAACTACCACAGTTTTAAAATACGTCTAGACAAGAATTGCATAGTCAAGGATGCAAAAGAATTATTCAGAAGTTTATTCAACCAAGCAAGTATGAATGAATGGTGCTCTATTGCTATATGTATGCATGTTGCTACCTAAGATGCTAGAATGCAGTGATATGTTGCTATGTGTGCATAATGATGCGTGAATGCAAAGATGTATGCATGTTGAATGAGATGCCCTTTATATTTTCTTTCTTATGCAATGCATGAAGTGCATGTTAATGCATGAATCTTTTCTCCTTCCAACGTGCTTGTAATCGACAACCCAATCTCTAATCTTGGGTGTGCTTTCAAATTCCAAGTTGCCGCCGATTTTGGCCATGTTTCAAATTCCAAAAGGCGCTCAAAATCTGCCCCAATGTTTACATGCCACTGGTCACGACTCTGTTTTTGACTTTTATTCTATCCTGAAAGCTTATGAATTTGCTCCCATAGAACTTAAAAACTGCCCCAGTTTCGATCTTTGTCCACTGATCTTGGCTATGTTATCATTGTGCACTCTGATATGAAGGCATCAGAATTAGTCCAGACAAAACTCAAACCAAAATCTGCCCCAGTTACCATCGTTTGTTACTAATCTTGGCTTCAATTTTCTTGACTAATCCGGCCATGGAGGTGATTGGCTTGGCTCAAATGAAACTTGATCACAAAATATGCCCCAACTGAATGGATCTATAGCTTATCTTGACCCTGTTTGCATATTCCAATCTAGTAAGAAGGTGCTTGAATGGGTCCCATTGAAACTTAATTCTTCTTAAATAAGCGGATTTTGAAACCTGACATGACATTTGCCCCAGTTATACTGCTCTTTCTCTACAAGGATCTTCTTTATATAAACTGCTGGTGATTCTGAAACCCTTTGACTATCCATCCTCCTTTAGAACTTTGAAGGGCAAGGAGATTTTTTTTTTATATATAATACATGATGATGTGCCAATTTACCAACGAGCTCGTAACAAATCCAATTCTGATCTTGGCCATATTTTCGAATTCCCAACTGACATAGATGTCCCTGAATGTGTTCTTCTGAAACTCGGCATGACACCCACCCTAGTAGATGCATTTGTAGCTGATCTTGTCTATCTTACATTTTCTCCACAAGGATGTTCTTTGGATTGCATCCTTAATGTTTTAAAATCTCTTTGAAATTTAAATGAATAAGTATGCAATCAGATAACTCAATCTCAATGGGAATATGGATGGAATGCGCAAACTTGCTTGTCTTTGCTTGATTTTCTGTGCTTTTTAAATAGGAAACAAATTTTACCAATACTTTGACACTAATATAACTTTGTTAGCTTAGAGAATCATATCAATGGGTAAAACCTTTTTTTCTTTTTTTCTTTTCTTTTTAGCCTCATAACCATAACTTCTCCACTGTATCACCACTTAAAGGTTCTTTCTTGCTTATTTCAAGCTTGTCTCAACCTCCCTATCTTGAATTAAAACTAGTATCTCATTAGGTAGTCTGATCAATATTCCAATTTCAGAGTGGACTTTAAGACACGGGACGAAATGTAGGCTTAGGATTTAGGGTTCACCAAGAATAAGGAAACTAAGGCTTAAAAATCTCATCCCCTAATAAAGATTTCTGCCCCAGTGGTGCAGTAGTCGCGAAGTATTGACCGAACTTGTCATTTGAACAAGTTGCCTACGTACCTTTGCAGGATCAGGTCATTACGTAGTTCAGACTCAACATTAAGTCTGACAAATCATTTGAGACAACAATGTATACCAATCTGGTTAGGACTTTCATTTGGACCGTAATGTAGGCTAAGGGTGTGGGTTAAAGAAAGAAAGAATTAAATAAGGCTCAAAATTTATCAATCTTATCACAGGTATTCGCTAGTCAAAGATCACATATGAACCATGCCCTTTATTTTTCTTTTTATTTTTTCTTTCCTTTTCTCCCTTTTTTTTTCTTTCTTTTTTTTTTTTCATTTTTTCATCTTCCTCTTCTTCTTTTACCGCAACTTTTGCTTTTCCTTTATATAAAGGAATCTGAACTTCATTTTCATTTGAATTCTACTTGAGACTAATCTTTTTAAAACAGCCCCAGTGTAGGGTGTGATCATTTGACGGGTTAATCAATAAATGAATTTTTTAGGCTTAGAAGGGCTTGCAAGGCATTTCTTCTTTGACTTTCTTTTGGGTAGTAGAAAAATAGCCTGCCATCATTTTGGTAGTGACCATTGCCTCAAATGACTTGTCAAACATTAGGAGACCCAAACCCAGGTTGAATTTTTGATGAACTGACTTTTAAGAAAAGATTGGTTTAACATTTAGGCTCGAAATGGGTTAGCAAATGGTAAATCATCGTTTGGTTTTTTATGGGAAAACTGGTCAATCAAAGATAGCCACCCCTCATTTGATCAGAATATAATCATCATACCTTTAAGATACCAATCATAACTTAGATAATAAAGATAAGAGACTTTTTCATCGATTTCATCAAACAAATGTAGGACAAAGTTTGAGAAGTCATTTATGTATATTTCTATTTTGAAATTCACATCTCACAAAGCTCCTTGACAACCCCTTGAAGTGGCATTCTTTACTTCATCCTGGAGGCTTTTCTTTCATCATTTTTTTTTTTTTTTTTTTTGCCCCATTGAATAGACCCCTGAAATCAACTTATGGCTCCAAGTCCTTTGTACTGATAAAATTATTTCCTATGTCACTTACACAAAATACAAGCAAAAATGGACAAAATTTGGCACAAGGTAGTGGTTTAAGGAGGATGAAATGAGATGACACTGAAAGACATTCTTATTTCATTCAATTTCAAAATGATTTAAATGAAAAGCATGTATGCATTCCTCTTGTCATCACCCTTAGGTGATCAAGCACAACATTTTGTATCATGTGAGCTCACTTTTGAAGTTGAAAACCAATCAATCTTTCAACCCGATGACATTTATTACATTCCTACTATGATCACACAATGAGTTCCCATGATCCTAACCTTTCTCTATAGAGAAATCATCTTGCTCCACTCAATACTAGAATCCCAGATCTTTAACTTTGCCACCTTGACCCATGATTTTGCAGACAATTGGAATATGATTATTGACCTATTGGAGATGACTATGCAAGCATGGTTATGAAATTGAACATGGAATGATTATGCTATGCAATGGGTGTTTATGCATGGGTGTACCTAGTGCACAAATACATACAAATAGGGATATGAACATGTATGCAACCTATCGTGTATGGCTATGTGTGAAATTATGCATGAATGCATGAATGCAATGTAACCTAAATAACTACTTTGCCAAAATTTAGGAAAAATCTCACTAATGAAATATTTCAAGATTAACATGACCATAGATGGGCCACGATTTCAATTCAAATTTTTCCCTTAACCATTCCTTTCCTAATTAACGGTCCATGTACCTCAGGTTCTATGAAGGGTCAGATTATGATCTGAACTTGAGGTTGACCCAGGCTAGTCAATCCATTGGATTTGTTCAATGCAGGCTTATGGACCTTGATATGCACTTAGACTTTGAGTATTTTAAAATATGGGCTTCAAGCTTTTAATGATGGGATCAGGCCCTAGTTTTAAAAGGACTTGGGTTTGGATTTGCTTATAAAAATGTTGGCCCATATTTTTAGACAATAGGGCCGAAGCCCACTTTTGAAATCTGGGTTTTACTCTTTTTGAAAATCAGGCCTGGGCTGAATCTTTGCTTAGGAAGAGGTCGGGCCTATGTTGGTTTTTTTTAAAAAAAAAAACTGGCTAAGTAGTATGTATGTCTAAAATGGATGTTAAATGTATGATATAATACAAAGTATCTCATAACATATATACAACATGCTATACGTGGAGAAGGATGTGGCTCTTGTCCCAACCCAGGGTAGGTACGTATATATAGCGTTCTTCATGGCTCTATCCTAGTTAGGGAAAACTATAGACAAGTATGTGTGGGTAGGCTCTAATCCCTATTGATAAAAAGGTTCCCAATCTAACCTCCATCCTTACCCAAAAGGGGTTTGGACAAAGTTTAAATTGAGCGGAGTGGTTCGCGGGTCCCCAAAAGCCCTGCCACGTGGGGACAAACGGTATTACACTCCTTTCTAATCTTAGCAGGTAAAGCCCGGGTATAGAGCATAAGAGTGTGTGAATTTAAATTTAACCTAATCTCGCTATCCCCACATTTATTCGCATGCTATAAACAATATGGAAACAAAATATCTACAATTAATATATTTATTCAAAAGATAAGGAAACACAATATATGCAATTAATATGTTTATTCAAAAATTTGGAAACAAAATATTTTTAATTAATATACTTAAAAAAAATGGAAACAAAATATTTACGATTAGTATACACAATATCTATAATTAATATGCTTATTCAAAATATCTATAATTAATATGCTTTATTCAGAATATTTGGAAATTGAAATATTTACAATTATTATTCAAAAAATTAGGAAACAAAATATTTTTAATCAATTAAGGTTGTTTGTAAATTATGGAAATAAAATATTTATAATTAATCAAGGTTATTTACAAATTACAATATTCACAAAATAAGGAGTACTTAAAAGATTTATTAAATTTGAACTTGGGATAATTTCTAATTAATTAATGGCTCGACTCTCTAATCATCCCCAGTGGAGTCACCAAACTATCGCGACGTCCCAAAGCACGTGTGCCCCGGGCGGCGAAATAAAAATCAATTTTAGTTTTCAAGGAAAAATAGGGAATGTCGGAGTCGCCACTAACCTTTAGTGCGGTTAGAACACATGATTACTACCCCGTTAGGGGTAGAATGGGCCTACGTTACCAGAGTTAGGCTCGGGAGTTCGGTTACGCGAGGGGAAGGTATGAGCACCCCCTACGCGCCCGTTCTTATGAACGGTACCTAATTAATTTAGAATTATCCCTAAGTTAATTTAAAAAGTCTTTAAATTACTCCTTTTATGAATTTATAAATACACATGAAAAATAAATACATGTAATATATACCTATATTTTCCCTCAAAGCTTAAGGTACGTGATGCCCGAAGGCTCATACCCCCCGCAATAAAATCATAGGGATGATATACACACGAAAATAAATAATACTATAAAATAATAAAAATAAATATCATAATACATAATACAAAATATTAATATACCCAAGAATAAAAAATACTAAGAATATTTAATATTGGAAGTAATAGGCAGTAATGATAATGGTAACATATTACTATAATGACAATCCTATGCTAATTATATTACATTAATGATACAGCCCGATATTATGATAACAATACATAATAATATCACAACACTACTACATAAATAATAATATTACAATAAATATATAACACGCGCTCATAACGCATAATCATAATAACACTGTCTTAATAATAATACAATCCTAGCTTAACAATAATAACACATTAATAATATAATGGTAGTAATAATAGCATAGTAATTCAATACATAATAATAATAATAATAATAATAATAATAATAATAATAATAATAATAATAATAATAATAATAATAATAATATTAATGATAACAACAACAACTATATGCCATGTATACTATATAATGATAAATCACTATAATACCTAATAACATATCCTAATAGTAAACCAACCTAATGGATAGTAATGATATACACATCATAATAATAATAATAATGTAACACCTACCATAATAATAATAATAATGATAATAAAAATAATAAATAATAATAATAATATATCATACATAATAATAATAATAATACACTAGCATATAGTAATACATTAACATCCTATAAATATAATAATAACCACTTGTAAATAATCAAAACCCCAAATTTAACTCTCAATATATGCACATATGGAAACAATTAATCCCTATAATAATAATAATAATAATAATAATAATAATAATAATAATAATATGGAAACAATTCGAACCCTAAAATAAATACACGATATATACAATAATCATTATCGAAATAATTGAAACCTTACCATTAATATACAATAACAATGTGGAAACAAATTAAACCCTATAATACACATGCAATATATACAATAATGGAAACTATTACACAAGTAAAATCATGGGAAACAATTTAAACCCTAGAATTAATAGATAAAATATACAATAATAATTATGGAAATAATTTAAAACCTTACCATTAATATATCATAACAATATAAGAGACCAATCACACCCTAAATAAAACACATGATGAACAAAACCCTAAATGTATCATTAAAATCCTAAACAAAACATGTAATAATCTAAACCCTAAATACAAAATATATACTAAAATAAATAATAATAATAAAAAAAAAAACCTCAAGATAATATACCACAATAAACATTAAATAATATAACAACCTTAATTAAAAATGCTAAATAAACGCATAAATCATATATATAACAATATAGCAATATTACTAATAAAATATAGATAACAATAATAATATAGTCAATATAAATATATATGTACATACATGCATATATATATATATATATATATATATTAACACTAATCAATAAAATAATTGTGTATATGTGTGAGTGTGTGTTGTCTATGTGTGCACAGTGTGCGTGTGTTTGCAGAGGGGCTTACAGAGGTCGGCCGAACTGGTGCAACTCGTGTTGGGGTGGTCTCGGATCTGTGGCCTGGCAGCAGTGTACAATGGTTGCTGTGGTTTTGGAGTTGGCCAGAGATGGTGTGACAGATGATGGCCGCCGGTGCTGCTCGTGTCGGCGGGTTGTCATGGTTGTGTTGTCGAGATTGGAGGAGGCAAACGGTGGTCGAGGTCTTGTTGCCGGAACCCAAGGTGGCCGGAGCAGAGGTTGGGATACCCGGCGTTGCAGTAGAGGGCCTCGGCTGGAATTGGAGGTGGTGGCCGAGAAGCAGATTAGGAGGGGAGAATAGAAGCTGGCTGGGCTGGTTTTCCGGAGGAGGAAGAAAAGAAGATGGAGGCTAGGCTTATCAACAGAGAGGCTATCGTGGCTGTGTGTTGGGGAGCTGGTAGGAGGTCTTCGAGTCTGTGCTAGAGAATAGCTGGTGTCTGCTGCAACTTGAAGACGACTGTTGGGGCTCACGAGTGGTTTGGCAGCCAGACAGTGGTGGCAGTTGTGTTGCTTGAGGAGTTGTGGAGAGGGAGGTCTCGGTTCTGTTGCTGGTTCATGGAGGAGAATTGTGAAGGGAGAGGGTGGAGCTGGGCTGGGTGGTTGCCAAAGAGCAGCTGGGTGGCCGTGAGGGTTGTGTGGGTAGGGAGAGGGTGAAGTTGGGCTGGGTGGTTGCCAGAGGGCTGCTGGGTGGCTGTGAGGCGAGAAGAGCTGCAGGGTGGCCGTGAGGCGGCTGAGAATTTCGGGAAGAAGGGTGAGGAGCAGTTGGAGGAGAGGGTGCGAGGGCTGTTGAGGGAGAGAACGAGAGAGGCGAGAGAATTGTTTTTTTTGGTTTGTTTTTCTTTTTCTTCCACCCCCCGCCTCCCTTTTGGCTGTTGAGAATGCAGCCTATAAATAGGCTTCCATCCCCCAAAACCCTAATGAAAATAATAATAATAATAATAATAATAATAATAATAATAATAATAATAATAATAATAAATAATAATGATAACAAAATAATAATAATAATAATAATAATAATAATAAAGATAATAAAAATACTAATAATAATAATAATAATAATAATGATAAAAAAAATAAATAATAATAATAATAATAATAATAATAATAATAGTGGTAAAAATATAGTGGTAAAAATAATAATGATAATAATAATAATAATAAATAAATAAATAATAGTGATAACAATAAATTACTTATAATAATATAGGAAAATAAATAATAATAATAATAATAATAATAATAAAATAATAGTAATAATAATAAATTACTTATATCAATATAGGAAAATAATTAATAATAATAATAATAGTGAAAATAAAAATAATAATAATAATAATATAAATAACAAGAATAAAAATCATAGTAATAATAATAATAATAATAATAATAATAATAATAATAATGAAATAATAGTGATAATAAAATAATAATAATAAAAAAAAGGTAATAACAATAATAATAATACAATGAGAAATGACCCCTTGTTCTATTTGGCTAGGGCAAAAATAGGGTGTCTATAAATGGCATCCGTGCATATATATATATGTAAGACTTACATGCAGCAGGGTTGGAAGGATTGATCATGTTAGGGTACTTGTCGTGAAAGGCAATAGTACTGTTGTTTCCAACAGTAAGAGCAGATGATGATCTTTGCATGGGGATGTGATCAGTAGTAGTGGTGAGTCTCTTCTTCTGCCTCTCACGAGCCTTGCGGTTCTGAAACCAATATAACACATTTGTGCCTTCGATCTTACCGCACTGCCTCAGCCTGGCTATGATCCACCGGATCTGATCAATGGTTGGGGACCTAACTCCGTTGTTGTAGTAGAGTTCCTTGAGCATCCTAATCTGGTCAGGCGTGGGAGCCCATCTTGTGGTACCACTACTGCTTCTCTGCTGCTTGCGCACCATTATTCTACTACTCCCACAGCTGCCCCCGACTTGATAATGAGTGTAGCTTGTTGCTTGAGGGGATGCTTATAATGACTCTTAATGAGTGGTTAAAGGTGTCGCAACGTCCCGGGAGCGCGTGTGCCCTGGGCGGCGAAATAAAAATTAATTTTAATATTTTCAGGAAAAATGGGAATGTTGGAGTCGTCACTAACCTTTAGTGCTGTTAGAACACATGATTACTACCCCGTTAGGGGTAGAACGGGTCTATGTTACCAGAGTTAGGCTCGGGAGTTCGGTTACGCGGGGGGAAGGTACGAGCACCCCCTACGCGCCCGTTCTTATGAACGGTGCCTAATTGATTTAGAATTATCCCTAAGTTAATTTAAAAAGTCTTTAAATTACTCCTTTTATGAATTTATAAATACACATGAAAAATAAATTAATGTAATATATACATATATATTCCCTCAGAGCTTAAGGTACGTGATGCCCGAAGGCTCATACCCCCGCAATAAAATCATAGGGATGATATACACACGAAAATAAATAATACTATAAAATAATAAAAATAAATATCATAATACATAATACAAAATATGAATATACCCAAGAATAAAAAATACTAAGAATATTTAATATTGGAAATAATAGGCAGTAATGATAATGGTAACATATTACTATAATGACAATCCTATGCTAATTATATTACATTAATGATACAGCCCGATATTATGATAACAATACATAATAATATCACAACACTACTACATAAATAATAATATTACAATAAATATATAACACGCGCTCATAACGCATAATCATAATAACACTGTCTTAATAATAATACAATCCTAGCTTAACAATAATAACACATTAATAATATAATGGTAGTAATAATACCATAGTAATTCAATACATAATAATAATAATAATATTAATAATAATAACAACAACAACAACTATATGCCATGTATACTATATTATGATAAATCACTATAATACCTAAAAACATATCCTAATAGTAAACCAACCTAATGGATAGTAATGATATACACATCATAATAATAATAATAATCTCTCTCTCTCTCTCTCTCTCTCTCCTCTCTCTTCTCTCTCTCTCTCTCTTATTAGTTCTCAGTTTTGTGGAAGGAAGGCCAATTATATCAACCTCAGATTGCCAAAAATTGCCACTTCACATGCTACCAATCAGAACAATGTTAAATAATGGCTCATCTACCTCTCCCTTGGACTTTTCTCCCCCCCCACTCAAATCTGCTTCCCCCTTCCCTCTCCCCTTCCCCTTTCCCTCTCTCTCATCCCTCCTTCTCTTCATTCGTCCTACCCTTTCCCCCCCTCCCCACCTCTCCTCTTCTGCTTCCCTTCCATCATAACGCCCTTCCCCCTCGACTACACTTTCCTCCCTTCCTTAGACCTGCCCTGATCATGACTTTGCTGCTCTCCATTTCACGGGTTTTACAATGTTGGCATAAGTAAAATGTGCCTGTGGATAGGCTCAATACCCTATTGTCTTTATTAGAATGAGAAGAAGAATTTTATCTGCTCTGATTTGAGAGGATGATCGTGTCATCTTCTCCTATGCTTATTTGGACGTCCTTTTAATAAAGTTGACTATTTTTTAATAAAAAAAAAATCTGCCATCTTCAATCAATTATCTAAAGATTCTATAGGACATGGATTTCAATTTCAAAATCTCGTGACAAATAATTATATAATATATTATGATTTTTCTTTTTTTTATTATTACTCTTGGGCCTTGTCTAATTAATTCTCCAGGGAAAGCACTTTCTCAAATAGCTAATAATATATATAAAAAATTACATCGTGTTGAGGACAAGTAATGAGGAAAATGTATTTGGCCATCCTTTGTCTGTTACAATTGTGGAAAATAGTTTTAACGTTACAAACACATTAGTTATTAGTATTTGTTTTAGTTTTAGAGCATTAATATTTATGTGAAAAATAAAAAAATGAAAAATTTGGAAAATAGATTTGCGTTTCATTTTCATTTTTTTTTCAAATAATTATAAAATACCAACTTGTTGT